>NW_028259987.1:5000-29260 GCF_056163025.1 Triticum urartu | reverse complement strand
CATGTTTGAAATTTTGGGTCTTTTTTTGTTTAAATCGTCTATCTCCTTCGCTTGTAGTCATTTATCATTCAATTAGTGAAGCATAAATTCATTTGATCTCCCGATATTAATATTAATCAAATTAGCAAGCATCTTTTTTTAGAAAGAAAGCCCTTTTCCATTTTAGCAAAATTCTTTCTATTTATACCTACTTTAAGGTATTCATCATTGCAGTACAACTGTTGCAGTAGAATGACAACAGATTCGTGTATAGGGAACTAGATTAGCTTAGCTACCTATCTAATTTATTGTAGAAATTCTGGGATCTGCGATTGGACATGGAAAATAGAAATACTTTTTCTTGGGTAAAGGAACAGATAACTCGATCGATTTCTGTATCGATCATGATATACGTAATAACTCGGACATCTATTTCAAATGCATATCCCATTTTTGCGCAGCAGGGTTATGAAAACCCACGAGAAGCAACTGGACGAATTGTATGTGCCAATTGCCATTTAGCTAGCAAGCCCGTCGATATTGAAGTTCCCCAAGCTGTGCTTCCCGATACTGTATTTGAAGCAGTTCTTCGAATTCCTTATGATATGCAATTGAAACAAGTTCTTGCTAATGGAAAAAAGGGAGGGTTGAATGTAGGTGCTGTTCTTATTTTGCCCGAGGGATTCGAATTAGCGCCGCCCGATCGTATTTCCCCTGAGTTAAAAGAAAAGATAGGAAATCTTGCTTTTCAGAGTTATCGTCCCGATAAAAAAAACATTCTTGTGATAGGCCCTGTTCCCGGTAAGAAATATAGTGAAATTGTCTTTCCCATTCTTTCCCCTGATCCTGCTACGAAGAAAGATGCTCATTTCTTAAAATATCCCATATATGTAGGGGGAAACCGAGGAAGAGGACAGATCTATCCTGATGGTAGCAAGAGTAACAATACAGTCTATAATGCTACGTCAACAGGTATAGTAAGAAAAATACTACGTAAAGAAAAGGGGGGGTATGAAATATCCATAGTTGATGCATCAGATGGACGCCAAGTGATTGATATTATACCTCCCGGACCAGAACTTCTTGTTTCAGAGGGGGAATCCATCAAGCTTGATCAACCATTAACAAGCAATCCTAATGTGGGAGGTTTTGGTCAGGGGGACGCAGAAATCGTGCTTCAGGATCCATTACGTGTCCAAGGCCTTTTGTTCTTCTTCGCATCCGTTATTTTGGCACAAGTTTTTTTGGTTCTCAAAAAGAAACAGTTTGAAAAGGTTCAATTGTACGAAATGAATTTCTAGGTCCCGGGATTTCTTACCATCAAGTTGGTAAAAAGCCTCGATTTATTGGCAATTGCTAGAATTATCTATGATCTATTTTGGAAATCCTTTTTTTGTTTAGACTGCTTTTTGTTTATGAGATGTCTGGAATTCCTTATTTATATCCCATGCAAAAGAAGAGAATCCAAGGCAAAGGCGAGAACAATCAAATTAAAATTTCTTCTTTTTCGGAGGGATTGCAGGTCTTCTTAATCGTCTATTCGGCACAAGAAAAAGCCTTTTTCTTGTGCCGATTCTTCTTGTATCAAAATAAGAATCCTTTTTCTTCCTAATTCGTCAAAGATTACTATTTCTTCTTTATTCGGGTCTGTCTCTTGGACCTCTTTTTCTTTTGCTTAGGTTTAGCCGAGGTAGTGGACAAACAGAGGGGAAGAAAATATGGCGGGGGAAAAATTTCTTGTGATTGTGAGCAAATTGCTTGGCTTGTTTAATTAAGTTCAACTTCAAATTTACAGAAATTTTGCAAAAAAAAAGTAAACTCTTCCATTGAAGGTTTTTTTATTTTTAGGCTAGTTGAATAGTTTTGATTAAGGTTTTATTAGTTTATTACTCGAAACTAAATCAAGGATTTTCAGGATACTTCCTTCGTGGAATAAGATATTGGATCCTCGAGTGATCTCTTTTTCTTGTTGCTTCATAAGAGTGAATCGAATAGATTCAATTCGCGTTATAAGAGTAAAATAAAAATTCCGCGGGTCCTTTCCGCTCTAATCAGATAAAGGGGGGTAAGGACCCGCTAAGCTCCTACTTTTTCATGTTTACAATCTGGTCCCTCCGATTACTATAGAGATGAACCCAATCCAGAATATGAACCATAAAAGAAAACACCTACTAAACCAATCACAGCAATACCAGCTACAGTACCTATCAGCCAAAGAGGAATTCTTCCAGTAGTATCGGCCATTTCCCCTACTTTCCTCCACATTTTATCAATTGGTCATGCTAGAGACAAAAACAGTCATGGGTAGTTATAAGGATGGTATCCTTCCAAATGGGATAAGAGAATTCTTATTAGTCTCTTTCTTTCTCTCAATTGAAGAAGTAATTGGAAAATAAAACAGCAAGTACAAAAATGAGTAATAAACCCCAGTATAGACTGGTACGATTCAATTCAACATTTTGTTCATTCGGGTTTGATTGTGTCATAGTTCTATAGTTGGAATTTGTTTTATCGTTGGATGAACTGCATTGCTGATATTGATCCCAAGAAAAAAACAGTAGGTACAGCTAGTCCGTGAATAGCCAGCCATCGCACTGTAAAAATAGGATAGGTTCGATCTATGGTCATTGAGGGCCTCCTAAAAGGATCTACTAAATTCATCGAGTTGTTCTAAAGAATCAAAACGGTCGGTTATTAACGGAATTCCTTGTCGGCTTTCCGTGAAATACTCGTTTGGCCTAGGACTTCCAAACACGTCATAAGCTAAACCCGTACTGACAAATAACCAACCCGCAATGAATAGGGAAGGTATAGTAATGCTATGAATAACCCAGTATCGAATACTGGTAATAATATCAGCAAAAGAACGTTCTCCCGTGCTTCCAGACATGCTGAACTCCCAAAATTTTTGTACATTCAAAAAAGGAATTGATTCCGTAAAAGATGGGATCGACCAGTAAATAGAAAATTACTGATATTTCATCCTTGTGAGATTGTCAATTTTGTACCAAAGGTGTATTTTGAGTATACCGAATTAGTATAGCTATCCTTCCTATGGCACAGCAATCTGGTTTTGCCTGGTTCCGAAACATAATTACTTTTTTATTTTTTTTTTGTCTATAGGTAAGCTATATGTTATTCAAGGCATCAATAGAAAACCCCATTTTTGTAGGTTCTACTTACTTTTCATTGGCTTCGGAATAATAGAGTAATTCGGAATAGCAGCCAAAATCTTGGGAAAATCTAAGTTAATGATCAATAGGTTTGGATAAATAATTTAGGAAGGATATTCTCATACTGACACAATACAAGGACAAGTATATGTGAAATCTATCCTTTCATAATTCGTAATTCATCCTTGTATTGTTTGTTGGATTAGGTCTAACTTTCTTGACCAAACTGCGAGCGCGGAACTTTACGAGATGAAATAGGGAAAGACAGAAGATAGAATAGAACTTAAAAGGATAATTGAAGTGACTCGTCTTCGAATCTACTTTGGTTGGAGTTCGAAAAAGGAATAAAAATAAAGTAAATTCAAGGAAGAGCTTTCTTTTTTTTTTTTTTTTAACAGCCCCTTGGCAGGTCGTGGAATGCTTTTGTTCTCCTCTTATTCCATATGGAATACAATCAGTTAAAATAAGAAGGAATAGGGGAATATTCGATCGTTCACTCCAAAAAGAGGGTCCTATTGAAAAAGAAATTATCCAAAATAGAAAGAAGTTTTTTTTTTCAAATTCAATTGTTTATTTATCTCTTATTCAAAAATTTCCCTGAAAATTGAATTTCTTTTTTTCATTCAATCGGGGTTAGATGATCTAGTTCTTAATATTATTACTTTACTCAATTGACAAATTCCACAACAAATCTCTTGATTCGGAATTAGGGACTCATGTATCATCTGATGAATCCACTTTCTTTTACACTTCTGTATCTTACTCTATCTTGTTTTTTAGTATTATCTAAAATAACTGATGAATTATGAATTTTCCATAACTTAGGTAAATGCTTTACCAACATATGTAGTGTAGTAAAAAAAAATAAATGGAATTTAACTCTTTCATGCTTACTTTAACTAGTTATTTTGGTTTTCTACTGGCTGCTTTAACTATAACCCCAGCTCTATTTATTGGCTTGAACAAGATACGCCTTATTTGAATTGACTGAATAATTATAATTCAGAAAAGAAAAATCTTTCTTTGGGATTCCTGGCATTCTACGACTCTTTTCCAGACTAATTAGGAATTCTTTTCTTGGTCATTGAGATTCGTGGATAATTTAGAGTACTATTTAGGGATAGATCGTACCTCTTTTTTTATCCCCTCGAACAAATCGAAATGATTGAAGTTTTTCTATTTGGAATCGTCTTAGGCCTAATTCCTATTACTTTAGCGGGATTATTCGTGACTGCGTATTTGCAATACAGGCGTGGGGATCAGTTGGATCTTTGATTGAGTCATTTTTTTTTTTTGATTGACCTCCTCCAGACCAGAGAGGAGGTCAAATTGAAATTGGAGTTACAATTCAATTTTGTTAAGTTATTTTACTCTGCTTCGACATAAAATAGATGGAATCACGCTCTGTAGGATTTGAACCTACGACATCGGGTTTTGGAGACCCGCGTTCTACCGAACTGAACTAAGAGCGCTTTCATTCATTCAAAAAGAAAATCTTTTTCTATTCCTAATGTATCTCACGTACGTATAGTCTCCACAAATTCAAGTTATACCCACTTTACTTTAATTGATCTCGTCGCTACTGCCTATAAAGAAGAAAGAAGTAATAGGTAGGGATGACAGGATTTGAACCTGTGACATTTTGTACCCAAAACAAACGCGCTACCAAGCTGCGCTACATCCCTTTTCCAAATTAAATTGTTGTACAATGCCATTGTACACAATTCCTGTCTTCTTTTCCACATCATAATTTTCTTCTTCTTTCTTTCTCTATCTATATATAGAACCCTCGTGTCATTTCTTCTTTTTGGTCTCATATAATTAAGGAATTATATACATATAAAATCCAATATAATTTCGCCTATAAAAGAAGGATTACTTTTCCTTGGTAATATATAGGAAGAAGGGGTCATCTTTTTCTTTTTTAGGGATAGGAAAATTTCGTCGATATGGTTCATTTTATATATAGCATAACAATCTTGGGCAAGAGTTTATGATCATATATGTATTCCAACAAGGAAGGAGGATTTTCAATGCGGGATATAAAAACATATCTCTCTGTAGCACCCGTGCTAAGTACTCTATGGTTTGGTGCTTTAGCAGGTTTATTGATAGAAATTAATCGTTTATTCCCAGATGCTTTGTCATTCCCTTTTTTTTAATTCTAGTTATTGCTATGGGAGGGATAGATTTCTTCGTGATATGACAAAATTTGATCCTTTTCAATCTTTTTTTAGTATCGGAAGGAAAAAGAAAGAAAAGATGGATTGGGTTGAACCTCAGAGTCATTAAAAATTTGGTAAACCCCATTTTTGAAAATAGAAATTCAATTTAAAGGGGTACCCAAGCTAAATAAGGCCTCAGAAATCAGAGCATAGAAAAGGCGGGGCTGGCTAATTAAATGAAAGGATTTCGAACCAAAATCTTTGCTAATTCGACAAGGATTGTATTCTTTAATTATTTCTCTATTTTTTATTACTTAATTAAAGAATAAAAAAAAATTATTCTAATGAATTTTATTCTTCTTCTTCGGATTCAAAATAGAAGAATAAAAGAATAAGTAGAAGAATTAAGTTAAGTCAATCCAAAAAGAAAAGGAGGTTCATGGCCAAGGGAAAAGATGTTAGAATCAGAGTTATTTTGGAATGCATCAGTTGTGTTCGAAAAGGTGCCAATGAGGAATCGACGGGGATTTCTAGATATAGTACTCAAAAGAATCGCCACAATACACCCGGACAATTAGAATTCAAAAAATTTTGTCGTTATTGTCGCAAGCATACGACTCATCACGAAATAAAGAAATAGGAACATCGTGTGTTTGATCTTTCCAAACAACAGAAAGAGTAAGAACTTCATATTTAATATATAAAGAAAACATAGTATAGAATACAAAATACAAATCAACTCATCTGATTTCCGGTAGATATTATTTCATATGTATAGAGGGTATTCATATACTATAATATGAATCAAATAAGATATGGATCAAAGAAAAACTACTTCTTCTGGATCCTAAATTAATAAAATAAAGAAGTGAATTTTCAAATTTTCAAATTTTAAATAAGGAATAAATCATGTATACATCTAAACAACCTTTTCTTAAATCTAAGCAACCCTTTAGTAAATCCAAGCAAACTTTTAATAAATCCAAGCAACCCTTTCGTAAATCCAAGCAAACTTTTCGTAAATTCAAGCAACCTTTTCGTAAATCTAAACAACCTTTTCGTAGGCGTCCCCGGATTGGCCCGGGAGATCGAATTGATTATAGAAACATGAGTTTAATTAATAGATTTATTAGTGAACAAGGAAAAATATTATCGAGACGAATAAATAGATTAACCTTGAAACAACAACGATTAATTACTCTTGCTATAAAACAGGCTCGTATTTTATCTTTCTTACCGTTTCGTAACTATGAGAACGAAAAGCAATTTCAAGCCCAGTCAATTTCAATAATTACAGGTTCTAGACCCAGAAAAAATAGACATATTCCTCAATTAACGCAAAAGTACAATTCCAATCGAAACTTAAGAAACAACAACCAAAATTTAAGAAACAACAACCGGAACTTAAGTTCCGATTGTTGATGTTTTATTCGAATTCGAAAGGGCCAGACCTATATATATTATAAAGAAAGTAATCCAGCTCGTTGATTCCTACCACTTAATCTTAATTTATTGTATCTTCCCGGAGTTCCCTCTCCGGGAATTCATCTTTTATTATTCCAGTATATTACTTTATTTATACCTTTAATTGATGATCTTTATTTTATTGGAAATCGTGTAAAGATTATTTGGATTTGATACAGCTACTTGTGCAAGCATTTTACGATTAAGAATCAATTTCTTCTTGTACAGGTTGTGTATTAATTTACTATAACTATCGAATACTTTATATACCCGCGTTGCTGCGTTTATCCGAGTGATCCACAAACGACGAAAATCCCTCTTTTGCCTACCTCTATCTCGATGAGAGGAAACAAAAGCTCTTTTTACCTGTTGGGTAATCATTCGATTAAGTCTTAAATGAGCCCCTCTAAAGTTTGAGGCAAATGAACGCATTTTTGTTCGTCGTCTCCGGGCTATATATCCTCGCGGAACTCTGGTCATTGAATCAAATTAACCTTAATGAATAACTAATGATTTCTCTTCTTTTAGCCACCCTTTTTCTCATTAATAACAAAACTAATTATTCCGATATATAAAATATTAATTCCAATGGCTTTTGCTATAGTAACCTTCCCAACCACGATTTTTTATTCCACTCCGTTCAGTTATTTCTATACGAAATAACAAATTCATTCTAATAATACTAAAAAAAATAGTGGGTTCCATCGTTTCTATGGTTCCCTTTTAAACGGTGAGGCCCTCTCTATACACCGGAGCCCTTTCTTTCATCAAAAGGTATTGCGAACTTGTATAGTCCACATTCTTTGGCTCTACCTATCCATTATAGAGTAAATAGCTCTTTTCACAATAAGAGTTATCCATACAGTGACGGTATTTAATTATGAAAGTTGGCTAAGTAGCTGACCCTGTTAGTCCGTTCTTTTAAGATAAAGGAGCATAAGCCTTTTTCTTTTTATTACTATTTCCTCCGCTTAATGGATAACCATTTGCTACCAATGGGAGAATTGCTTCTTATTTCCAATTTAGATAATTGGATTTGCACCAAAGGAAACCATAAATTCCATATACCATAGAAATCTAGGATAGAGAAGCTATATCCTATTCATTGGTACTAATCATGGATACTTCAATTTTTTTTATATTTGTTTGAAGTCATGATCTGAACGAGTCGCACATACACCCTAGCACATGTTCCTCGACGCTGAGGGCATCCTTTAAGCGCGGCCGTTTTTCGAGCATTTCGTATTGGCTGTCTTGCGTTTCTAATAAGTTGTTTAACCGTCGGCATGTTGTATGTATATAGAAAAAAATGGATTGGTTTAGATCCATCTTAACCTGATGATTGCTCATCATGAAGTCTTTCTATTTTCTATTAAATCGAGGAAAACACGAATTTAGCTGTGAAATAACTTTACAAGAAATCCGGACACTACCAATCCTTAAACATTTCTGGAAACCACACTGGATCAGTATCGCAGTGCTTGTCAATCATTTCATCCCCTACAATATCGACAAGTCCATAAGCTTTGGCTTCGTCTGCTGACATAAAAACATCCCTTTCCATGTCTTCGGATACAACCCAAAAAGGCTTGCCTGTTCTTACTGCATAAACCCTTGTGATCATTTCGCGAACTTTGTGTAACTCTTCTACTTCTAGTAAAAATTCTGGTGTCCTTGCCCGATAATAAGCACTAGCAGGTTGGTGAAGCATAATCCTCGCGTGAGGGAATGCTATACGCTTGGTGGGTTCTCCTCCAAGCAGAATGAAGGACGCCATGGAGGCGGCTATTCCGAGGCATATTGTATATATATCTGGTGTCACCGTTTGCATCGTATCAAAAATAGCCATTCCTGAGATTAGCCACCCGCCTGGGGAGTTTATAAACAAAAAAATATCACTAATTCCATCTTCTATACTCAGATATACCATGAGACCTGTAATATGATTCGTGATCTCGCAACGAATCTCTTGACCTAAAAAAAGTGTCCTTTCTCGATACATAACATTGTATAAGTCAACCCAAGTCGCTTCTTCATCTCCAGGAATCCGGTAAGGTACTTTTGGAACACCAATGGGCATATTAGATTAATATTATTAAATTTAAGTAAGAAAACCACACTTTAATATGGAAACGTAAGAATGGAACAGAAAGAAAGAATCCGCAGTTTATTGTCTTAATTTTTATTCTTATTCTATATGAATATTATAGATTCTATTAATACGTAGATTGAAAGGTTATACATATAAGGAATGTAAGACAGATTGAATAAAGAAAAGGGAATGGGTGATTTGAATGCTAAACAAAGAGGGGTAGCGATCTATTCTTCGTTTTTTCCAAATTGGCCAAGTTACCCATTGCATATTGGCACTTATCGAGTATAGAATAGATCTGCTTCTCTTTCTTCTTATGAACAGAATTGGCTTCTTATTTTTAATGGAATGAAATAAATATTCGCGCTTTCTGACACAGAATCCCCTAGAAGGGTTAGGTACATAGGATATGGATAGTCTTTTTCAATGCGATAAAATAAAGCGACATCGTGTCTATTTTTCTTTGCTAAAGGGGTATTTCCATGGGTTTGCCTTGGTATCGTGTTCATACTGTCGTATTGAATGATCCGGGTCGATTGCTTGCGGTGCATATAATGCACACAGCTCTAGTTTCTGGTTGGGCTGGCTCAATGGCTTTATACGAATTAGCAGTTTTTGATCCCTCTGATCCTGTTCTGGATCCAATGTGGAGACAAGGTATGTTCGTAATTCCCTTCATGACTCGTTTAGGAATAACGGATTCGTGGGGTGGTTGGAGTATTTCAGGAGGAACTGTAACAAATCCGGGTATTTGGAGTTATGAAGGTGTGGCAGGTACGCATATTGTGTTTTCTGGCTTGTGTTTCTTGGCAGCGATCTGGCATTGGGTATATTGGGACCTAGAAATATTCTCTGATGAGCGGACGGGAAAACCCTCTTTGGATTTGCCCAAGATCTTTGGAATTCATTTATTTCTTGCAGGGGTGGCTTGCTTTGGCTTTGGGGCATTTCATGTAACGGGTTTGTATGGTCCTGGGATATGGGTATCCGATCCTTATGGACTAACTGGAAAAGTACAAGCTGTAAATCCAGCGTGGGGTGCAGAAGGTTTTGATCCTTTTGTTCCGGGGGGAATAGCTTCTCATCATATTGCTGCGGGTACATTGGGTATATTAGCGGGCTTATTCCATCTTAGTGTCCGTCCGCCTCAACGTCTATATAAAGGATTACGTATGGGCAATATTGAAACTGTACTTTCCAGTAGTATCGCTGCTGTTTTTTTTGCAGCTTTCGTAGTTGCTGGAACTATGTGGTATGGGTCAGCAACGACCCCAATCGAATTATTTGGGCCTACTCGTTATCAGTGGGATCAGGGATACTTTCAGCAAGAAATATATCGAAGAGTTAGCAATGGTTTAGCCGAAAATCTTAGTTTATCAGAAGCTTGGTCTAAAATTCCCGAAAAATTAGCCTTTTATGATTATATTGGTAATAATCCGGCAAAAGGGGGATTATTCAGAGCAGGCTCAATGGACAATGGGGATGGAATAGCTGTTGGATGGTTAGGACATCCCGTCTTTAGAGATAAAGAAGGACGTGAGCTTTTTGTACGCCGTATGCCTACTTTTTTTGAAACATTTCCGGTTGTTTTGGTAGATGAGGAGGGAATTGTTAGAGCAGACGTTCCTTTTAGAAGAGCAGAATCCAAATATAGTGTTGAACAAGTAGGTGTAACGGTGGAGTTCTATGGTGGCGAACTTAATGGAGTAAGTTATTCTGATCCTGCTACTGTAAAAAAATATGCGAGGCGTTCTCAATTAGGGGAAATTTTTGAATTAGACCGGGCTACTTTGAAATCTGATGGTGTTTTTCGCAGCAGTCCAAGGGGTTGGTTCACTTTTGGTCATGCTACCTTTGCTTTGCTCTTCTTTTTCGGACACATTTGGCATGGCGCTAGAACATTGTTCCGAGATGTTTTTGCTGGTATTGATCCAGATTTGGATGCTCAAGTGGAATTTGGAACATTCCAAAAAGTGGGAGATCCAACTACAAGGAAACAGGCAGTTTGATACACATTGTTATAGTATCTTTCACCTCTCTTTTTTGATTTGACATGGGAAACATCTCCCATCCTTTCTTTGACTCTTTTTCTTTCTTTATATGGGAAATTATCCCAAATGACAAATGAATAGGTGTGGAAGTTATAATTGTAAATAAACCAGGATCGAATCTATGGAAGCATTGGTTTATACGTTCCTTTTAGTTTCGACTTTAGGGATAATTTTTTTCGCTATCTTCTTCCGAGAACCACCTAAGGTTCCACCAACTCCAACTAAAAGAATAAAATAATTTCATTTAAGTAAGAAGTCCCCCTATCTGGGAGACTTCTTACTTAAATTAGTCTCCGTGTTCTTCGAATGGATCTCTTAATTGTTGAGAGGGTTGCCCAAACGCGGTATATAAGGCATACCCAGTAAAGCTTACAAGTAAACCAGATATGGAGATGGCGACTAAAGTTGCTGTTTCCATTTTTATAGAATTTCAAGATTACAATGGATCTACGAAAAGATCGTGTATTTACAACTACAACGGAATAGTATACAAAGTCAACACCAATGATTAAATAGAATTTATGGCTACACAAACCGTTGAAGATAGTTCTAAACCTAGGCCAAAACGAACTGGTGCAGGTAGTTTACTGAAACCCTTGAATTCGGAATATGGGAAAGTCGCCCCGGGTTGGGGGACTACTCCTTTTATGGGGATCGCAATGGCTTTATTCGCTATATTCCTATCTATCATTTTAGAAATTTATAATTCTTCCGTTTTACTGGACGGAATTTTAACCAATTAGGTTTCTACTAACTAAAACTAGGAAGTCAGAGTTTTTCCATCCAAAAAAGCCTTTCTAGTTTAAGATCTACATTTCTAGATATTATGGTAGTTCGACCGCGGAATTTTTTTGTTTCGGTATCTCTGGAATATGAGTGTGTGACTTGTTAGAATTGATCCTATTGATAATACATAGAAAGGGCCTGTTATCTCTATCAAGATGATTCTAATTCGTCAGATATTATTTATTCTAGTATCTGGAACACGAAATAGATAGAGTGGATCAAAAAAAAATGGAACTATGATTCATACTCACTATTAAGACCTCGCAACCAGACTGAAAAATTCAAGTAGTTCTTAAATAAAAATAAAAAAGAAATTTTCTTCCTTCCAATTTTGTTTGCCCAAAAGACAACTTTTTTTCTCTCGATTTTGTCGAGTCATTACACTGATTCAATAAATGATTATCAAGCGGTTCTTATTCGAAGAACCCTTGCCTTTTGTTTAGCTTGAGACTAAATCATCGTGGCTCTAGTATGAATCTAAGGTTTTAATTGAACTGATTCATAGGATCTCAACAAGATAATTTCTATATTACGCATAAAAAAACAAATCCTTTATAGGGAAGAGAAAAGTCAAGAAGCCTCTAATGACCAACATAAGGGAAAGGAAGAAAGAAAGACGCGCCAACTTGAGATTTTTTGGCATTATCATCACAAAGAAGATATTCCGGATTTTTCTTATTTGATATCTTCAAGGCAAATCGACCCAATTCAGTGGCTGATGAAGTTTTGAACCTTTTTTCTAATATTCGTTGAAAATTTTTGTGTTTCTGCTTGAGCCGTACGAGATGAAATTTTCATATACGGCTCTTAGAGGGGGACTCGGGTTAGTTACCTATCTCAATAAAGTATATGATTGGTTTGAGGAACGTCTTGAGATTCAGGCAATTGCAGATGATATAACTAGTAAATATGTTCCTCCCCATGTCAACATATTTTATTGTTTAGGGGGAATTACACTTACTTGTTTTCTAGTACAAGTCGCTACCGGTTTTGCTATGACTTTTTACTACCGACCAACCGTTACAGAGGC
The DNA here is from genome assembly GCF_056163025.1 of Triticum urartu. Taxonomy (NCBI): domain Eukaryota; kingdom Viridiplantae; phylum Streptophyta; class Magnoliopsida; order Poales; family Poaceae; genus Triticum; species Triticum urartu. The sequence goes on along the minus strand of NW_028259987.1, from coordinate 16,520 downwards.
TTTTTCCTCGGTTCAATACATAATGACCGAGGCCAACTTTGGTTGGTTAATCCGATCAGTTCATCGATGGTCAGCAAGTATGATGGTTTTAATGATGATCCTGCATGTATTTCGTGTGTATCTCACAGGGGGATTTAAAAAACCCCGCGAATTAACTTGGGTCACAGGTGTGGTTTTGGCTGTTTTGACTGCATCATTTGGTGTAACTGGTTATTCTTTGCCTTGGGATCAAATTGGCTATTGGGCAGTCAAAATTGTGACAGGTGTACCTGACGCCATTCCGGTAATAGGATCGCCTTTAGTGGAGTTATTACGCGGAAGTGCTAGTGTGGGCCAATCCACTTTGACTCGTTTTTATAGTTTACATACCTTTGTACTGCCTCTGCTTACTGCCGTATTTATGTTAATGCACTTTCCAATGATACGTAAGCAAGGTATTTCGGGTCCTTTATAGGGAAGGCATATCATAGAGAATTATAATTATCATATATCATATCGGGTAGGTTTTGGTATTTCATTGCTACAAGCATGGGTTATTGTAAAATAACACATGTCATTTGGATACTTCTCTTCAACTCCAAAGTATTTTTATACAATACAAATAGTTGAAGTTAATTTTACGAAAGAAAAAAGGCGGATTATGGGAGTGTGTGACTTGAATTATTGATTTGGCCATGCAGATAAAGAATTGGATCTGCCACATTAGAATTCACAACCAAAGGTGTCTCCGCATCCAATCAACATGTAAGTCCCCTACCTAGGAAGGATAGGCTGGTTCACTTGAGGAGAATATCTTCTATGATCATACCGCAACCATGTCATCCATGAACAGGCTCCGTAAGATCCCATAGAGTAGAAATGGAATAAGTCATGTGACATGATCCAGTTCTCTATTTATTACACTTACCTTTTTATTATAGTATGGAAATGCATTCATTTTCTTTGCATCGATTGTGATCCGCAATACTATCGGAGTAAAAGAAGGGATCTAAGGAAGAATGTAGGCTAAACTTTTTGATTTTTTATTAGTAACAAGTAAATATTTTGTTTGGAGAGTAAGAAACTTGCGATATTGAGGGGATAAATACCAACTAATCAAGAGACATGAGACAATCCACAAAGCAATTGATCATGATCAAATTTGTAAGCCCACTTGGATATTGAGCATTTACCCATAAGAATAGGATTATTTTCAATGAGTAGTTGTAGGTGCAACTTCGGAAAAGAGAATCTGATAAAGCTTTTCTTGCCTAGAGTCATTGAGTCATTATAAACCTTAATTCTATTAAGGATCTTCCGCGGTCTTATTTCTTTCACTCTTGCTCGAGCCGGATGATGATAAATTCTCATGTCCGGTTCCTTTGGGGGATGGATCCTAAAGAGTTCACCTATCCCAATAACAAAGAAACCAGACTTAAATGATCCTGTATTAAGAGCTAAATTAGCTAAAGGGATGGGACATAATTATTACGGGGAACCCGCATGGCCCAACGATCTTTTATATATTTTTCCAGTAGTAATTCTAGGTACTATTGCATGTAATGTAGGTTTAGCGGTTCTCGAGCCATCAATGATTGGTGAACCGGCAGATCCGTTTGCAACTCCTCTGGAAATATTACCCGAGTGGTACTTCTTTCCCGTGTTTCAAATACTCCGTACGGTACCCAATAAGTTATTGGGCGTTCTTTTAATGGTTTCTGTGCCAACAGGCTTATTGACAGTACCTTTTCTAGAGAATGTCAATAAATTCCAAAATCCATTTCGCCGCCCAGTAGCTACGACCGTTTTTTTAATCGGTACTGTAGTAGCTCTTTGGTTAGGTATTGGAGCAACATTACCCATTGATAAATCATTAACTTTAGGTCTTTTTTAGATATTTTTTGATTCATTCAACCGTGAAGTACCATAGGTATCTAGGAAATAGTTACTTCCAAGTGAATCTTCCCTAGATACCTAAAATCCATTTTATTATGATCCATTTCGCGAAAATATAGATTGTACCAAAGATGCTAAATTGTTTTCTTTTTATTCTAACTCGAAAAAGAAGAAGAAAAAAAATTGCAATGGATTTAAAACGAGAGTTTATTCTTAAGTAAATCAATTGGGAGATGCTTCTCTAGAGTGTCCCATATATGTTTTCTATCTTCCATACGAAAACTGTCAATTCTCAGAAGATCTTCTTCAGTCTTACTCAAAAGGTCCAATAGTGTATGTATATTGGCCCTTTTTAGACAATTATACGTTCTAGAAGTCAATTCTAATTGATCAATAAAAATACAATTCAATGGAATTCCTTTTTTGTTTTTCTTTAGATTAGTTAATCTTTTTTGAAAAGTAAAAAGGGGTGGAGTAAACCTGTTTTTATTTTCTTCGAAACTAGCGCCCTCTTCCTCCGCGTGTAGAAAAGGAAGAAATAAATCAATCAAATTACGAGAAGCCTCATAAAGTGCTTCCTTAGGGGTTAAACTTCCATTAGTCCATATTTCTAGAAAAAGTATCTCGTGTTTTTCATTTCCATTCCCACAAGAAAAAATACTATAATTCACATTTCGAACAGGCATGGATACAGCATCTATAGGATAACTTCCATCTTGATAGTTCTTTCTGAGTTCTGTCTGATATCCACGATCTCTCTTGATCTGTAAATCAATACAGAAATCAATGGGCTCTGTCAAGTTAGCTATAGGTTGTGCCGTATCAACGATTTCTACGGAAGGCGGTAAGATGATATCTTGAGCAGTTATGTATCTAGGACCTTTGACGCAAATGGATGCGTCTCTAACTCCATAGAGATTACTTCTCAATACAATTTCTTTCAAATTTAGTAAAATTTCTTGTACGGATTCTTCAATACCTGCTATTGTAGAATACTCGTGCGGCACGCTCCCAAATTTTGCACGTGTGATACATGTTCCTTCTATTTCTCCAAGTAAAGCTCTTCGCAAGGCAATACCGACGGTGTCCGCTTGACCTTTTCTAAGCGGGGACAGAATGAAACGACCATAATAAAGGCGCTTACTATCTACTCTTGATTCAACACACTTCCACTGTAGTGTTTGAGTGGATCCTGCTACCTCCTCTCGAACCATAATAGACTAGTATTATTATTTTATCATTGAATCGTTTATTTCTCTTGAAATGAAAGTTGAAAGCGGGTTAATTCTTTTACAGACGTCTTTTTTTAGGCGGTCGACATCCATTATGCGGCATAGGTGTTACATCGCGTATACAACTTAATCGCACACCACTTTTAGCAATGGCTCGTAATGCGGCATCTCTTCCACTACCAGCGCCCTTTACCATAACTTCTGCTCGTTGCAAACCTACTGTACGAATAGCATCTACTGCTGTTCTTTGACCAGCATAGGGTGATGCTTTTCTTGAGCTTTTGAATCCACAAGTACCGGCCGAGGACCAAAAAACCACCCGACCTTGTGGGTCTGTAACAGTTATAATGGTATTGTTGAAACTAGCTTGAACATGAATAACCCCTTTTGTTATTCTACGTGCACTCTTCCGTAAACTAAAACGTGCATTCCTACGTAAACCAATACGCACTTTCTTACGTGAACCAATTTTTGGTATAGCTTTTGCCATATTTTATTATCTCATAAATATGAGTTAGAAATAAAAAAAAGAAAAAAAGATACAAAGATATCCGTTTCAGGGTAAAATAAACCCTTTACTTTAATTATTTTAAATGAAATTATTTTATTTGGAATTGGAACATTTCCGCGGGTACTTTTTTTTACTTTTTAGAAAGTAAAGTTCTTTTTCGAAAGATTACCCCTGTCTTTGTTTATGCTTCGGATTAGAGCAAATGACTCTAATTCGTCCACGCCTACGAATCAGTCGACATTTTGTACAAATTTTACGAACGGAAGCTCTTATTTTCATATTTCCGTATCCTTTTTTAAACTATGAATCTAATCTTTTGGAAAAAATAAGTCTCTTCGCTTGAATTTTAGAACTTAGAATTTATTACCCTAGAAAAAAAAAGAAAAACCTAATCCTTTGAATCTTTGGTATCCTTCAAATCTTCGCTATCCTTCAAATCTTCGCTATCCTTCGAGTCTTCGATACGCTTCGAATCCTTATGGGGAAGTCTATAAATTATACGTCCCTTGCTTGAATCATAACGACTTACTTCAATTTTGACCCTATCCCCCATCAGTATTCGTATAGAACTAGACCGTATCTTTCCTGAAATATAGCCTAGGATGATGGTGTCATTCTCTAGCCGAACGCGGAACATTCCATTGGGTAGGGCTTCCGTAACTAAACCTTCGAAAGTTACTTTTGCTTCTCTCGGGTTTTTTTTTTCTCTCCTATTTTTTTTTTCTGTCATATTTTTTTTCTCCTATTTTTCTATTTTTATTTTAAAAATAGGAAGGGCGAGATAGAATTCGAGCACTATAGGCGGGGCGATTACCATATATAACATAAGACTTCTCCCCCAATTCTGTTTAGTCGAGCTTCTCGATCTGTCATTATTCCTCGAGAAGTAGAAAGAATAGCAATTCCCATTCCACCCAAAACTTTAGGAATTCCTTGATAGTTGGTATAAATTCGTAAGCCGGGTCGGCTGATACGCTTTAAAAAGGTTCTTGTTCTATATATTCCTTTTATAGTCTTTCTCTTTTGATGTCGCAAAGTTGAAACCAAGAAATATCTGTTACGTTCCTGATGTTTCCGAACACTTTCAATAAAACCCTCTCGTAGAAGTATTTTAACAATGTTTTCGGTAATATTTGTAGATACTACTCGAACTGTTCCTTTTTTATTCATGTCCGCATTTCTTATAGAGGTTAGTAAATCAGCAATAGTGTCCTTGCCCATAAGACTCTAATTCTAGGTTCCTCCTAATTTTTCTATAATCAACATGTTTTCTTTTTTTTTTTTTCATTTTGGATTTTAAAACATATACGTAAAACACAATCTACTAAATTAATTCTTTGGTCTCAATTTCGCCTACTAGTATTTATAATACTTCAGGAGCTAATGAAACTATTTTGGTAAAATTCAATTCTCTCAATTCCTCGGCAATCGCGCCAAAAACTCGAGTTCCTTTTGGATTGCCTTTTTGATCAATTATAACCGCAGCATTGTCATCATAGCGGATTATTATACCGTCTTCGCATTTGAACTCTTTACATGTACGTACAATTACAGCTCGAATTACTTCGGATCTTTCTAGAGGCATTTGGGGCAATGCGTCTTTGATTACAGCAACAATAACATCACCAATACGAGCATATCGCTGATTACCAGCAGCTCCTATGACTCGAATACACATCAATTTTCGAGCTCCACTATTATCTGCTACATTTAAAAGGGTCTGAGGTTGAATCATATTATTTTGATTTCAATTTGTTATTTCAATGCAAAAGGATGAAAGAAATATTGTCTTTCCAGAAAGAAAAACCGAGCATTTTTTTTTATCTTCCATACCCCTTTTAGGGTTCTATATCTCTAATCGAATAAATTGACTTCGTATGGGCATTTTACTGGCAGCTATGGAGATAGCTGCTCTAGCTACAGTTTCAGATACTCCCCCCATTTCATAAAGTATACGACCAGGTTTAACAACGGATACCCAATATTCGGGGGACCCCTTTCCCGAGCCCATACGTGTTTCCGTGGGTCTTAGTGTAACCGGTTTGTCGGGAAATATACGTACCCATATTTTTCCACCACGACGTGCATATCGTGTTATTGCTCTTCGTCCTGCTTCTATCTGTCTCGCCGTGATCCAAGCGGGTTCAAGTGCTTGAAGAGCATATCTACCAAAACAAATACGATTGCCTCGGCAGGATTTTCCTTTCATTCTTCCTCTATGTTGTTTGCGAAATCTGGTTCTTTTGGGGTTATAGTCGATGGTTCTCTTTCTTAGTTCCATCTCTACTGCAAAACTGGACATGAGAGTTTCTTCTCATCCAGCTCCTCGCGAATGGAATCAGAAAGCATGTAAATTTCTCTAATTCATAATATTCCAAAATATTACGGTACGGATAGATACACATTAATAGATAATAGAAAAAGTTCGGTTTTTTTTATATTGAATTTGTTAAAACAGAAAAATATAATATATAGTCAAAAAAGAAGATCTAGAATATATCCAGATGTGTGTGTATATTTATCTAAATTCTATATTTATAGATAATGTAATCCTTCTTAAAAAAATCCTTATTTTTACTCTTATTGAATCGCGGTAAAGTATTCTAATTCAATAAGAATTTCGCGGGCGAATATTTACTCTTTCCTGTCTTATTTGTTAATTTATAAACTTACCAAATAAGACAATTTTTTTGGTTTGTTCCGCCATCCCACCCAATGAAGTGTTAGGATTCTTTTCAATAAAATCCTATGGAATCATAGGTTCTGTCGTTCCCACTGCTTCTCCTTGAATGGTTAGGTCTGAATCCCGCAACGGAGCTTCCAAAAAATTTCTTTCCGAGTTAATTTTCTCAGTTTTATTAACCCGGGCGGCTCTTTATTATTGCTTTAAATTTGTAGTTCTTGTTTCAAGTTACAATTTTTAATTCTCTATTATTTTTATTATATTGATGCTTTATCACATTGCCTTTTATGATGTAATTCATAGACCATACATAGTGGAATCCTATATCTTATTTATTTCCTCTTCCTTCTTTCTATCATCCCTCCCTTTATCCACATCCCTTTAGTTTTGCTTCACAACCTAGAATCCCTTTTCTTTTTTAGAGAAAAAATTGCAGTTGCTACAACTATATGACACATCTACTCATTTATGTTATGATAGAGGTATTTATTCATATAGTGACTGTTTCTTAGTTAGGATCTCGACAATACGAAGCAATAGGTTGGTTATTAGTTAATTTTCTATAATTACTAAGTTTTTTTCTTAAAAAAAAGAAAAAAATAACGAGTCACACACTAAGCATAGCAATTATATTAAATGATTTATCAATTTTCATTAAATCTTATAGAAAGAGGTATAATTTCTTCTTTTGCAGGGATTTCAGGAAAAAAGTCTCTTGTCATTTTTTATTCTATCAATGGACAGAATCCGAAGACAAGATTACTTATTCTTCGTCTACGAATATCCAAATTTTTACACCTAATACTCCATAGATAGTCCGAATTGGATAGCAGCAATAATCAATTTTAGCGCGAATTGTTTGGAGGGGAAGTCTACCCTTTTTAATAGATTCGGCGCGTGCAATTTCTTTTCCTCCGAGACGACCCGCAATTTTTACTTTTACTCCCCTTATATCTGCTTTTTTAGTTAATTCAATGGCTTTTTTCATTGCCTTTCGGAATGAAACTCTATTTTTTAATTGGAAAGCTATATATTCTGCAAGAATGTTAGGCTGTCTATAAGGTTCTTTAACTTTTTCGATAGAAATATTAAATCTCTGGTTTACAGAGTTAATTTCCTTTTGTAGATCTTTCTCTAATTCTTCGATTGCTCCTTTTTTCTTTAATAAATTTGGGAATCCAATATGGATTATGACGTGGATCGTATCGATTTCTTTTTGGATTTCTATATGTGTAATTACTTCGGAACTTGAACCTGAGTCCATTTTTCTATTATGTGTAATTACTTCGGAACTTGAGTCTGATTCTATTTTTCTATTCGAGCCCTTTTTCCTATTCTTTTGTATATAGTTCTTGATACAATCCCTTATTTTTTTATCTTCCTGTAGACCTTCAGAATAATTTTTTGGTTGTGCGAACCAAAAGGAATGGTGTTTTTGGGTTGTACCAAGTCTGAAACCGAGTGGATTTATTTTTTGTCCCATATTTTTCTATTCTATATTTTTTTTACTGGGAATCGAAATCTTAGATGGATCTAAAGGTTATTTAGATTTCTTTACTATATTTAGTACAATTGTTATATGACACATGCTTTTTTTTATGGGGAAACTACGTCCTCGAGCTCGAGGTCTGAATTTCTTCATAATAGTACTCCTACTGACTTCGGCTTTAGTAATAAATAAATTCGCTTTGTCGAAATCCCTATAATGAGTAGCATTTGCGGCTGCCGAATAAACCAACTTTAAGATGGGATAAGATGCTCGATAGGGCATGAGGTTCAGTATCATAACAGTTTCCTCGTAGTAACGCCAGCGAATCTCGTCAAGAACTCTTTGTGCTTTGAAAACAGACATAGGGATACGTTTTTGTGCTTTGAAAACTCTCTCGAACTTAAGTAGACGATCGGTTGGAACTTTCCTTGCGAGTTTCCTTAGCCCACTTTTCTTCTTCTTTATCCTAGGGATATACTTTACTAGTTTGAAACTTGTCATAAATAAGGTTATTCCCCGCCTACCTTTACTTTATTTTGAATCTTTTTTTCTTCTTAATCTTTCTATTCAGAATTCAGTTAACGACGAGATTTAGTATCCTTTCTTGCATTTTCATAACTCGTGAAATGCCGAGTAGGCACGAATTCCCCCAATTTGCGACCTACCATAGGATTTGTTATGTAAATAGGTATATGTTCCTTTCCATTATGAATCGCGATTGTATGGCCAACCATTGTGGGTAGAATGCTAGATGCCCGGGACCACGTTACTATTGTTTCTTTCTCCTCCTTCATATTGACCTTTTCTATCTTTGCCAATAAATGATGAGCTACAAAAGGATTCGTTTTTTTTCGTGTCACAGCTGATTACTCCTTTTTTCCTTTTTAAAGAGTGGCATTCTATGTCCAATATCTCGATCGAAGTACGGAGGTCAGAATAAATAGAATAATGATCAATGGAAAAAAGAAAAAAATCCTTTAGCTGGATAAGGGGCGGATGTAGCCAAGTGGATCAAGGCAGTGGATTGTGAATCCACCATGCGCGGGTTCAATTCCCGTCGTTCGCCCATCGCATTATTGCAAATTCCAAAAATGCAATTTTCCATATTCCTAGTTACGTATTTACTTACGGCGACGAAGAATAAAACTATCGCTATATTTTTTCCTTTTCCTAGTTCTTCTTCCAAGCGCAGGATAACCCCAAGGGGTTGTGGGTTTTTTTCTACCAATGGGAGCTTTCCCTTCACCGCCCCCATGGGGGTGGTCCACAGGGTTCATAACTACCCCTCTTACTACGGGGCGTTTACCTAGCCAACACTTAGATCCGGCTCTACCCAAACTTTTTTGGTTCACCCCAACATTACCCACTTGTCCGACTGTTGCTAAGCAGTTTTGGGATACTAAACGGACCTCCCCAGATGGTAATCTTAAAGTGGCCGATTTACCCTCTTTTGCAATGAGTTTCGCTACAGCACCTGCTGCTCTAGCTAATTGCCCACCCCTTCCACGTGTGATTTCTATGTTATGCATGGCCGTGCCTAAGGGCATATCGGTTGAAGTAGATTCTTCTTTTCTCTCAAAAAACCCCTTCCCAAACTGTACAAGCTTCTTCCAAAGCATACGGCTTTCTAGATGTATATGACGATCTCTAGACAGATGGATCTTATATGAATCATATGATGAAGTACCACATGAGTGGATATATAGGAAAGGAATCCAAATCTGCCGAATCGCTCATGTTATGATCTTCTACATCCTAGGTCTCTGCGTTCCGTCATCTGGCTTATGTTCTTCATGTAGCATTCAGATCGAATGACTCTATGAAATTACGTCGATACTTCCACATATTATGGGTAACGTAGGAGACATCCCTATTTTCCCCCGGGGGTCTTAATTACCACTGCTTAGCTTTCAATTTGCCTCTGACCATCAAATTAAATGTGAATAACCCGTCCTCCTCTCTTTGAAACAAGGGGCGCTTCCGGTTCTGTGCGTGCTTCAAACAATTTTGTCTTCTCCATATTACCATATCTCTAGAGCCAATAATTTTCTATGAGGAACTACTGAACTCAATCACTTGCTGCCGTTACTCAACAGTTTTCTGTTGAGGTCTATCCCGTAGAGGTAGTCAAATTGGATCAGTGATCGATTTCTAGGTTTCGTCGTAAACCTAATTGGTTACTTCCAATTACGTAAATCAATAGTTCAAACCGCACTCAAAGGTAGGGCATTTCCCATTGATATAGGAACTTTTGTACCAGAAACAATAGTATCTCCAATTATAGCCCCTCTGGGATGTAAAATATATCTCTTCTCACCATCCCCATAGTGTATGAGACAAATGTATGCATTTCGATTAGGGTCGTATTCTATGGTTACGATTCTACCAGATATGTCTTTTTGATTCCGTCGAAAATCTATTTTACGGTATAGGCGCTTATGACCTCCCCCTCTATGCCTTGCGGTAATGATTCCTCTGGAATTACGACCTTTACCACAACGGTGCCGTCCATGGATCAAATTATTTCGTGGATTGGATTTCACTTGCCTGTCTACGGTTCCCTTGCGTGTGCTCGGGATAGGTGTTTTGTATAAATGTTTCGCCGTATTATTAAGTATTCTCCTTTAGTTTTTTTCTCTATCTAGAAGTGGAATAGAATAACCCGGTTGAAGGGTAATGATCATACGTCTGTAATGCATTGTATGGCCCAGAATAGGTCCTATTCTTCTACCTTTTCCAGGTAGTCGATGGCTATTCACAGCTACCACCTTAACACCAAAGAAGAGTTCGACCCAATGCTTTATTTCTGTCTTAGTGAATCCCGATTCGACATTAAAAGTATATTGATTCTTTCCCAATAAACGAAGACTTTTTTCTGTAAATACTGCGTATTTGATTCCATCCATAAATCGACTTTCCCTCCTATGCTCTGAGTTCCAGTATCGATAAGAATTCGAGTTCTTATTGTTCTTATGTTATGGTATGAATATACCATACCAATTCGTTATGTATGGATGATGGATGAGATTCCATGGATAGAGAGCCAGTTCCAATAGACTTATGGAATGTTCCCGTTCGTGTGCATCCAGCAGGAATTGAACCCGCAAATTTACCAATTATGAGTTGGGCGCTTTAACCATTCAGCCATGGATGCTTAACAGGGATCATCGTACATCGTAAATAACCAATTTTCATATAGAAAGACATATCATAGAAAAATGAAATCGAAAATATTCCGAGATGGCAAATATTCGGAGATGACTATGAAAACACCTCTCTGGATCCTCGAATTGAAAGAGAGATTGAGAGGGATCAAGAATCCTAATTCTCGCTATTTGGAATGGATCCAATTCTATTGAGTCTGACTCATAGTGATCATTTCTCTTTAGCAAAGAATGACCTTGGTTATCAAAGGATTGAACAACCGGGATCCATTTACTTATGATACCTAGTTGGCATTGATAACAAGGATCTAATGAATTATGAGTTTAATAGATCCTCTTTAGCAGAAAGACGTATATTCCTTGCTCATTATCAGACAATCACTTATTCCCAAACCTCGTGTGGGACTAATCGTTTTCATTTACCATCTCATGGAAAACCCTTTTCGTTCCGCTTAGCCCTATCGGGTATTTTAGTGATAGGTTCTGTAGGAACTGGACGATCCTATTTGGTCAAATACCTAACGAAAAATTACGATTTTCCTTTCATTAAGGTACGAGGGCTTCTT
>NW_028259986.1:12500-29267 GCF_056163025.1 Triticum urartu | reverse complement strand
AACCATCCGCATATTGTTTCAGCTCGGTGGAAACCCAATTCTTTTCCTCAGGATCTCTTGAATGAAATTAGGGAACGAAGTAAGTAGATTAGATGAATTTAGATAGAATTTCTATCTCCTACTCTATAAGGATCATCTAGAAAGCGGAGAGCTTTGGTTCCATTCAAATAGAAAAGCTGACATAGATGTTAAGTGGTGAGAATATCCATAAAGGAGCCGAATGAAATCAAAATTTCATGTTCGGTTTTGAATTAGAGACGTTAAAAATAATCAACCAACGTCGACTATAACCCCTAGCCTTCCAAGCTAACGATGCGGGTTCGATTCCCGCTACCCGCTCCATTCTGTATAAAAGGAGTATTCTATTTGTCTAGACATGTTAGAGGCTTGTATTCAAGCCTTTTTTGTCCACCAGTTTCTGGTACTCCAGAGCGGAGTAGAGCAGTTTGGTAGCTCACGAGGCTCATAACCTTGAGGTCACGGGTTCGATTCCCGTCTCCGCACTTAGCAGTCTGTATAAAAGGACTATTCTATTTCTCTAGATATGTATGGTAGAGGGGCGTATCCAACCCTTTTTTATTCATTAGTTCCCGGCCCTAGAGGGCAAAATTGAGCAGTTTGCGAAGTCACTTGCCTTCAAAAAAAGAAGGCGCAAGGCCTCTCCCTACCCTGCAGAAAATAAAAATGAAACGAAAGGGACAGTCTACCTCTCCCTTCCCTTTAAAAAAAGTTTGCCCGTTGTTTGTCTCAGTTAATACCCAATTTTTGGAGCTCTGTTGGCGAGTTCTATTTCTGCCTCTGGAGCGCCCTCTTTTTTTGAGTGGGATGCAAAGGAAGGGTAAGATAGTAAGGGATACGGCACTAGACTAACACCTAATTAATACTTAATTTAATATAAGTAGTTAAACAGTTAACTAGACTAAACTTTTTATCATAGTACTTTGATAAATTAAGCGGGCGAGCGGCGGGAATCGAACCCGTATCTTCTCCTTGGCAAGGAGATATTTTACCATTGAACTACGCTCGCTACGGTATATATTTTATAGCGTATATCCGCCTGGGTCGACCTTCTATGTCTGGGTCGACCGTTTCATTTCATTTTCTATTATATTAGAGTTTTCCTTTTTTTATTATCTGTCAATGAATATTCTAATGGGAATGGAATTTCATAATACTGAAAGAGAAGAGCTAGCAATTCGGAACGCAAATTGCGTTTTAATACGTCTCACTATTCTAATTTTTTAGAAGAAATGGCCTTTATTATTTCTTTTTTATGGGGTTAATAAATATTAACCAAATTTCATTTAAGAAATGAGAGAATTCAGAATAGCTACGAGAAAGACTAGTCCAATCCATAATGATGTACCGGAAAATACAACATTTTTATTATTTGACCAACCATCAGGAGAAGCAAATACAAGGGGTACACTAATTACTAAGACTGAGGAAGTCGCAATTAATGCAAAAACAGCTAATTGGAAAGCAATAGTCATATTTCTAATCCTCCAAGCTACCATCAAATAAAGTTGACTACATATTTGATCCCTCACTTAAACCAAAATTGTAAAAAAATACAAGAAGTAGGAGGGGTTTAATCATGAATCCATTGATTCTTCTCTTTAATTCAAATTTATTACTTAAACCGCTTTTTTATTTGGATATGGGGGTGAGAAGAGATTATTTACTCTTTATTTCACAAGCGGGTATAGCGGATCCTGTATCCGTGTATACAGTATACAGAGATATATCGAAAAGGAACTTGTATCTGATATCTTTCTAGAGGCTAATAAATCTTTTTATTTTTTATATGGCTATGTTCTATTTGTAGGAGTAAAATAAGGATTAGGCTGTGGAGAGATGGCTGAGTGGTTGATAGCTCCGGTCTTGAAAACCGGTATAGTTCTAGGAACTATCGAGGGTTCGAATCCCTCTCTCTCCTTTTGCTTATTGAATACGTTTGTTTCTTTCATTTTTATTTATTTTTTTTTTCTGTCCCTTATCTTTCTTTCATAAAAAGGAATGAATGGCTCGGCTAGATGGAATAACCGAGCCAGAACAGAAAAAAAGTAGAACAGGTATAAATAAGAAAATCTTAGTTAAGAGGGTTCATGTAAAGAACAGGTTCCAAATCACGATCGATTCCCTTTTCAAAACCTGCTGCAGCAGCTCGGGCTCTTCCTGCATGCCATAAATGGCCCACAAAAAAGAAGAATCCTAGAACAAAATGAGAAGTTGATAACCAACTTCTAGGAGAGACATAATTAACTGCATTGATCTCGGTAGCTACGCCACCCACGGAATTTAAAGAGCCTAAAGGAGCGTGGGTCATATATTCTGCTGAGCGTCGTTCTTGCCAAGGTTGTATGTCTTTTTTCAACCTACTCAAGTCCAAACCGTTGGGGCCCCTTAGAGGTTCTAACCATGGAGCACGAAGGTCCCAAAAACGCATAGTTTCCCCTCCAAAGATAACCTCCCCAGTTGGGGAACGCATTAGATATTTACCTAAACCTGTGGGTCCTTGAGCGGATCCCACATTAGCTCCAAGACGCTGGTCTCTAACTAGAAAAGTAAATGCTTGAGCTTGAGAAGCTTCTGGCCCGGTGGGTCCATAAAACTCACTCGGATAAGCTGTATTATTGAACCATACAAAACAACAAGCGATAAAACCAAAGACAGATAAAGCAGCTAAACTATAAGACAAGTAAGCTTCTCCAGACCATACAAATGCACGGCGAGCCCATGCGAAGGGTTTGGTTAAAATATGCCAAATTCCGCCAAATACACAAATAAAACCCAACCATACATGCCCACCAATTATATCTTCTAAATCATCTACACTAACAATCCACCCTTCTCCACCAAAAGGAGATTTTAGTAAATAACCAAATATAACACTGGGACTAAGGGTCAAATTGGTAATTTTTCTTACATCTCCCCCCCCAGGGGCCCAGGTATCATATACACCGCCAAAATAAAGAGCCTTGAGTACTAGAAGAAAAGCACCTAGACCTAACAAAATTAAGTGAATACCCAAAATTGTAGTCATTTTATTTCTATCTTTCCAGACATAACCAAAGAATGGAAAAGATTCCTCAAGAGTCTCGGGTCCCAGAAGCGCGTGATAAATGCCACCGAAGCCTAAGACTGCGGAGGAAATTAGGTGAAGTACGCCAGATACAAAGTACGGAAAAGTATCTAGAACTTCCCCCCCTGGCCCTACTCCCCAACCTAGAGTAGCTAAGTGTGGAAGTAAAATCAACCCTTGTTCATACATGGGCTTTTCTGGTACGAAATGGGCCACTTCAAATAGGTTCATTGCTCCGGCCCAGAATACGATTAATCCGGCATGAGCTACATGAGCTCCAAGCAGTTTACCGGACAAATTGATAAGTCTGGCATTCCCAGCCCACCAAGCAAAGCCGGTGGTTTCTTGGTCACGACCAGCTAAAACGAAAGTTCCATTAAAGAGCGTTTCCACGTGGTAGAACCTCCTCAGGGAATATAAGATTTTCATGAGGCTGATCCTGAGCTGCCATCCACGCACGAATACCCTCGTTTAAAAGAATATTTTTGGTGTAGAAAGTCTCAAATTCAGGATCTTCCGCTGCACGGATTTCCTGGGAAACAAAGTCATAGGCACGTAAGTTCAGAGCCAAGCCAACTACGCCAATAGCACTCATCCATAAACCGGTGACGGGTACAAATAGCATAAAGAAATGTAACCAACGTTTATTGGAAAAAGCAACACCAAAGATTTGGGACCAAAAGCGGTTAGCAGTGACCATTGAATAAGTTTCTTCAGCTTGAGTTGGGTTAAAAGCACGGAAGGTATTTGCACCATCACCGTCCTCAAATAGAGTGTTTTCTACGGTCGCTCCATGAATAGCGCATAGCAGAGCCGCACCTAATACTCCGGCAACTCCCATCATATGAAATGGGTTCAACGTCCAATTATGAAATCCTTGGAAGAAAAGGATGAATCGAAATATCGCTGCTACGCCAAAACTCGGCGCAAAGAACCAACCAGATTGCCCCAGTGGATAAATAAGGAATACAGAAACAAAAACAGCAATTGGACCAGAGAATGAGATTGCATTATAAGGCCGCAATTGAACAGACCGAGCAAGTTCAAATTGGCGTAACATGAAACCTATTAGTGCAAAAGCCCCGTGGAGAGCTACAAAAGTCCATAGACCGCCTAATTGACACCAACGAGTAAAATCTCCTTGTGCTTCGGGCCCCCATAGTAGCAACAAAGAGTGTGCTAAACTATTGGCAGGGGTAGAAACTGCTGCGGTTAAGAAATTACAACCTTCCAAATAGGAACTAGCCAATCCATGGGTATACCAAGAAGTTACAAAAGTTGTCCCTGTAAACCAACCCCCTAAAGCGAAATAAGCACAAGGAAAGAGCAATAGGCCAGACCATCCTACAAAAACGAAACGGTCCCTTCGTAACCAGTCATCCATAGTATCAAATAGATCATTTTCTTCTTTAGGAATTCTACCAAGGGCTATAGTCATAGTGATCCTCCTATTCAATTACTTCAACCATTTCCGAGCACCTCATATCACTTTCCAAGGCATATGATAGTTTTATTATCTGTGGACGATTTCTTTCTCGTTCAATGCCCTTTTTCAATGGTCTCGAAGAGAGAAATTTCCCATTTTTATCTATGGAGTCACAGTCACAACCGAGGTCGTGGTAAATCCATGAATTTGATTCGATTTGTTTTTCTTATACTATTTATTTGTTTTTCTTATACTATAGAAATAGAAATAAATTGTTTTTCTTATACTATAGAAAGAAATAAACCTTTGAATTCAGCATTATTCCAAGACTCCTATTTCAAAGTCTATCTTTTAAGGGAAAAATGCAAATAAAAGTAACCCTTCTTTTCCCATTCCCTCTCTATTGCATGGGTGGAAGAACTAAAATAATAGAGGATTCTGAAAAAAAAAAATGGACCTTCGAAATCCAATTTTATGTGTAGCGCAAAGGAGTTGCGATTTCTTCTTATTCCTATAGAACATCTAGTAACAAGAATATGAAATCGTAAATAGCGAAAAATTCTTGTCTTGCGCGGTCTAAGTCTAAGGAAATAAAAAAAATTCGCTTATACAATTTCATCTACATCGAATTTATATATCAGAATAGCGGATAGAGGCATCATTAAAGGAGTCAGGTCTACTTACTTTATGCTTCTTTCCAATTTTATGGTGGATTTGATAAGAACCCTTTTTGCTTTCTTGATAAATAATCGACAAAAAAAGCGTTTTTTTTATATAACCTGCTTGTTTTATTATAATTATAACAAGTCCTATATGGAAATGCCCGCTAAAGAGAAAATCTATTTGATTGTCTCTCGGCCAATATCGATTTTTAGAAAGAAAAAACAAGAATTTTCTTCTTTTTTTATTAACATTAAGAAAAAAGAATATAATTAAAATGGAATTGGCAATATAATTTTTATAGACTTTTGAAAGAAAAAAAAGGGGTTTTTTGCAACCGTTATTTCTTATTTCTTGCCTATATCATATCACGGAAACCTTTCGCTTTGGAACGTGGAGAGATGGCTGAGTGGACTAAAGCGGCGGATTGCTAATCCGTTGTACAATTTTTTTGTACCGAGGGTTCGAATCCCTCTCTTTCCGCTCCCTTGGATCATTTGGGACTTTCGAATTGGAAAGAATTCTGACCCCCGGATTTTCTCATAGATAAATGTACGAAACAAATCCAATAAGAAAAAAAAAAACTGAATTTTTACTCCTCGCGTCCAGGATTCCGTCCTGGGTCATTAGATAAGAATCCAAAGATAAAGAGTGAAACAAAGAATATCACTACTGTATAAACAAAAAGTTTGAGAGTAAGCATTACATAATCTCCAAGATTTTTTTTTAAGGAATAGATTACCAGTTTTTCCTTACCACACGGATCCACTAGGATGGTTTTTTTTTATACCTAAAAATGCAAAAAAGAATTCTTGAAAAAAATTGCAAGAATTCTTTTATAATAAGCACTCTTATCAATAGCAAAAATAGGGTTAGGTGGTTAGGTATTGTGTAGGTACCTTTAGGTACCTGCTCAACCTAGGTGCAGGGGAGTAGAAAGGCTGATCCAAATTTATTGCTGTAGCTACCCATTCAATGTAGAAGAATTTAAATTTTAGAATCGAAGGTTCATAATATAAAAATATAAAACTTCTCGGCTTTTACCCATTTTAAAATTTTTTTGGAATGAACACATCATTCAATTTGGCATACAGAGTACTAAAGATTTCATCGAAAACTTACAGCAGCTTGCCAAACAAAGGCTAATAGAAAAAAGAATAGAGGTATAACAGGCATAATATCCACGATTGGATTGAAAATAGCATAAGCTTCGGGTAATTTGGCAAAGAAAAAACTAGTAGGATAAAGAACAGAATTAAAACAGATACAGGTTAAACTAAGTATATTAGGCATAACAAGCATTTCATTCTTGTAGAGTAAATAATTGGATTTTTCTTGAGTTATTTTTTTAAGGGAAAGAAGGAAAAGGCAGATTCAAAATCTTTTTTCTTCGGACTTTCCCAAACACAAAATACCTCCTTGTATTCGCACTCTCAAATGAGAGTGGAATAAATTCGACTTTCATATAATATCTTAATAGAATTCCATGTAATGATCAATGCATTTTTTTGATTCTATATTATCCGCATGTGTAGAATACTAGCAAGAGAATATCCCTCCTTTTTTATGTAATTGAAATGGTATTGACGAATAACAAATAAACATACTAGTGTTTATTAGTGTCGCATAAAACCCGAAATGGGGCGTGGCCAAGTGGTAAGGCAGCGGGTTTTGGTCCCGTTACTCGGAGGTTCGAATCCTTCCGTCCCAGATTGTTTCTGATGAAACAAACGGTGAAATCATATAGTATTCCGTACGAGACAAAAGTTTATTAAAGAGAATAATGATATCTTATTCTTTCTCAGAAAACATAATAAAGTCTTAAGTCCAGTCAAATTGACTATCTTTATTTTCATGAAAAAATGGGATCTATCAAGCACATTCAGGATATGCCTCTACTATAAAATCACTTAGTCATATTTTTTTCTTCCTTTTGGTATTCGAGTTGAAGAAGTACGAGAATTCTATAACTACCAAAAACTTTCAATCTTTTCATTGGAATAGTTTATTTAGTTATTATAGTTAATTGTTTTTGGTACTGAAAAAATATATTACTACTAGAATTCTAATTCTAGTAATTAAATTAATTAAACTTTTTTGGAGGTTGATAGTTTATTTATTGAGGAAGAGTCAATCCTTCTTTTCTCACTTCAAGATTGATCATCTCGAGCCATCCGTTGAGGGTGGAAATTTAAGAATAAATAAGTTTTAAGCAAACTTGTTTAGTCGTCTTTTTCAAACTATGTTTCATTCATATGATAGAATTTTAATATGGGTTTAAATAAATTGGATCTTGGCGGAGGCTTCCCGGATAAATACTTACTTTCTTTTATCCATATTGCTCCATAGATAGCAAGTTTTAATTAGTATAAAAAAACTAAACCAATGACTATTCATGATTCCATCCATATTGGATCAATTCTCTATACCACTTTGCAATGAAAAGAGGAATGTTTGTTATGGTAAAACTTCGTTTAAAACGATGTGGTAGAAAGCAACGTGCGACTTGAAGGACATGATCGATTGTGGATTTTGCTATCCATCATTTTCCATAGTAATGAAAATGCTCTTGGCTCGACATAGCCTGTTCTATTCGTTCCGAACCAAATTTGCGCTGGGTTTAAGTAACATAGTACACGATGGAGCTCGAGAGGACAGAATTTTTTTTATCAAGGGAAAGAATCTAGGGTTAGTGAAAACTAATAAATTAGGCCAACTTTGTCAGTCTATCCTTAATATAGAAATAAATCGAAAGGTTAAAATAAGAAGAAAGTCCAATAAAAGTATATCAGAATCAATCCCTCTTATTAGATTTCTATAGAAGAGATAAATGCTTTATCGAAGGAAATAAGAAAAAAGGGTATGTTGCTACTCTTTTGAAAGAAAAAAATAGGAATTCCCGAAGTAATGTCTAAACCCAAGGATTTCACAAATCAAAGATAAAGGATTCCAGAACAAGTAAACACAATTTTCAATTGTCTCAACAACAGAGTTGGATTAGAATAAGGAATAAAAGTCAATTCGTTCGAAATGAGACAAAGAAAAGAGTTTAAAGACGACTCAAAAATTTTGGAAGGATTTTGCCTTCGAAGTTTGTCAGGCAAAATTAGCCCACTTGAGTCATGAGTATAAATGAAATTTGTTTTTTCTGTAAGGAAATTAATGCACGTCATAGTCTAATTTCTATTATTATCGACAGAAATTCGAATCATTTTCTCGAGCCGTATGAGGAGAAAACCTCATATACGTTTCTAGGGGGGGGCGTTGTTTATCTACATCTATCCCAATAAGCTGTCTATCGAATCGTTGCAATTGATGTTCGATCTCGAAGAGAAGGAAGAGATCTTCAAAAAGTAGGTTTTTATGATCCGATAAAGAATCAAACTTGTTTAAATGTTCCAGCTATTCTCTATTTCCTTGAAAAGGGTGCTCAACCAACAAGAACTGTTTATGATATTTTAAGGAAGGCAGAATTCTTTAAAGAAAAAGAAAGAACTTTGAGTTAATTGAAGAACTAAATGAATCAAAAAATAGGATAGGAGAAGATTATTAGTATTCCTAGTTGTCTAATTATTTAGACACAATTTACCTCTTTTTTAATCCTATTTGGATTTATATTATATCGTGCCAATCCAACATAAGCCCCTATTTTATTTACTTTTTCTATCTAATTTGTTTTCTTACCATTGTATTTCCATTGACAAAGGTCTATTGAACAAATAGAATTTGTAGATAGATGGGTCTCTTTATCCTCACTCCATATTCAATTTTTCCGCCTACACTTCGCTCAAATGATAAGGGTGTTCCTCTTGCATGTATTCTCATACAATATAATATATATTTTTTATAATATATATTTTTTGTTAATAAAAATCGCTAAAAATAAGGAGAATTTGGCCATCGTGATTAGGGTCGCTCTTTTTTTAACTTTACTTTAGTGGAATTTCACCGGACCTGTTCGTTTTGGCATTTGAGTGTTTTTCATGGTCGATAAAAAAAATCTTTTGATGTCTTGCTAGTTCAATGTTTTGACAGAAGCGCGCGGTGTAATTCCATTGATTTTTGGATTTCGATCGTATCTAAGATCCTTTTTTTATCTGGGTTGCTAACTCAATGGTAGAGTACTCGGCTTTTAAGTGCGACTATGATCTTTTACACATTTGGATGAAACAACAAATTCGTCCAGACTCTTGGTAGAGTCTAGAAGACCACGACTGATCCTCAAAGGTAATGAATGGAAAAAATAGCATGTCGTAATAAAATCAATCTTTTTTGAATGGAATCCAAAATTACGATTTTCTGGGTCTAATGAATAAATGGATAGAGCCTGGCTCCAATTCTGGTAAAATAAAAAGCAACGAGCTGAACTTCCTAATTGGAATGATTCCCCGCTCTAATTAGACGTTAAAAATAGATTAGTGCCGGATGCGGGGAAAGGTTGGGTTTTCCTATGAGTGGACCCTTTATTTTTTCTTTTTTTTTTTAGAAATCCTAATTATTCTTGATTATGGATTGAATAAGGGATGTTATGGATTGAATGTGTAAAAGAAGCAGTATATTGATAAAGAGGCTGTATTCCAAAGTCAAAAGAGCGATTGGCCTGCAAAAATAAAAAACTTGTTCTGTTCTTTTTTTTTAATTAGAACAAACATAAACTAATTGGGTAGAAAAGGAGCAGAAAAAGATCTGTGGATTAGACTCCCTTTCTTTCCAGGGTTTGTATTAAAAATGCAACACCCTGTTCTGACCATATTGCACTATGTATCATCATTCGATAAACCGAGAAATGCTTCTTCTCTCTGATTCAAGTAGAAATACAAATGGAAAAATTCGAAGGGTATTCAGAAAAACATAAATCTCGTCAACAATACTTTGTCTACCCACTTCTCTTTCAGGAATATATTTATGCATTTGCCCACCATTATGGATTAAATGGTTCTGAACCTGTGGAAATAGTTGTTAGTTGTAATAACAAGAAATTTAGTTCACTACTTGTGAAACGTTTAATTATTCGAATGTATCAGCAGAATTTTTTGGATAACTCGGTTAATCATCCTAACCAAGATCGATTATTGGATTACAAAAATTATTTTTATTCTGAGTTTTATTCTCAGATTCTATCTGAAGGGTTTGCGATCGTTGTGGAAATCCCATTCTCGCTACGGGAATTTTTTTGTCTGAAAGAAAAAGAAATACCAAAGTTTCAGAATTTACGCTCTATTCATTCAATATTTCCCTTTTTAGAAGACAAATTTTTGCATTTGGATTATCTATCACATATAGAAATACCCTATCCTATCCATTTGGAAATCCTGGTTCAACTCCTTCAATACCGTATCCAAGATGTTCCATCTTTGCATTTATTGCGATTCTTTCTCAACTATTATTCGAATTGGAATAGTTTTATTACTTCAATGAAATCCATTTTTTTTTTTCAAAAAGAAAATAAAAGACTATTTCAATTCCTATATAACTCTTATGTATCAGAATATGAATTTTTTTTGTTGTTTCTTCGTAAACAATCTTCTTGCTTACCATTAGCATCTTCTGGAACTTTTCTGGAACGAATCCACTTTTCTAGGAAGATGGAACATTTTGGGATAATGTACCCTGGTTTTTCTCGGAAAACCCTATGGTTCTTTATGGATCCTCTTATGCATTATGTTCGATATCAAGGAAAGGCAATTCTTGCATCAAAAGGCACTTTTTTTTTGAAGAAGAAATGGAAATGCTACCTTATCAATTTCTGGCAATATTATTTCTGTTTTTGGACTCAGCCGCGAAGAATCCATATAAACCAATTAGCAAACTCTTGCTTCGATTTTATGGGGTACCTTTCAAGTGTACAAAAAAGTTCTTTGTTAGTAAGGAATCAAATGCTGGAGAATTCATTTCTAATAGATACTCGAATGAAAAAATTCGATACCATAGTCCCCGCTACTCTCCTCATAGGATACTTATCAAAAGCTCAATTTTGTACTGGATCGGGGCATCCTATTAGTAAACCCATTTGGACAGATTTATCAGATTGGGATATTCTTGATCGATTTGGTCGGATATGTAGAAATCTTTTTCATTATCATAGTGGATCTTCGAAAAAACGGACTTTGTATCGACTAAAGTATATACTTCGACTTTCATGTGCTAGAACTTTAGCTCGTAAACATAAAAGCACGGTACGAACTTTTATGCAACGATTGGGTTCGGCATTTTTAGAAGAATTTTTTATGGAAGAAGAGCAAGTTTTTTCTTTGATGTTCACCAAAACAACTCTTTTTTCTTTCTGTGGATCACACACTGAGCGTATTTGGTATTTGGATATTATACGTATCAATGACCTGGTCAACCCTCTTAATTAATCATTAGACGAAATTAAGAAACAGGAAAGGGTTGATAAATGATCAAGAAAAAACTTTTCTATTTTTCATTCTGAAATGTTCTTTTTATTATAATAAAGAGTAGGTGAATCAACTTACTAATTAAAAAAATTAGTAGAACTTCCTCTTTGGAATAGAAATTGGCTATTTCTACATAGGGAAAGTCGTGTGCAATGAAAAATGCAAGCACGATTTGGGGAGGGATTTTTCTCTATTGTAACAAGGAAGAATTATCTACTCCATCCGACTAGTTCCGGGTTCGAGTCCCGGGCAACCCATATAGAAAAGACCCATCAAAGTTTTTCACTTTGACTCACTTCATTTACAAATACAAAATTATTGGTTTGGTTAATTTAGTTATATGGATAGCTAATCTTTGGGCTGACTTGGTTGACATTGGTATATAGTCTATGTTATACTGTTAAATAACAAGCCTTCTATTATCTATATTCTAGTTAATACGTGTGCTTGGGAGTCCTTGCAATTTGAATAAACCAAGATCTTACCATGACTGCAATTTTAGAGAGACGCGAAAGTACAAGCCTGTGGGGTCGCTTCTGCAACTGGATAACTAGCACTGAAAATCGTCTTTACATCGGATGGTTCGGTGTTTTGATGATCCCTACCTTATTGACCGCAACTTCTGTATTTATTATCGCCTTCATCGCTGCCCCTCCAGTAGATATTGATGGTATTCGTGAGCCTGTTTCTGGTTCTTTACTTTATGGAAACAATATTATCTCTGGTGCTATTATCCCTACTTCTGCGGCGATCGGATTGCACTTTTACCCAATTTGGGAAGCTGCATCTGTTGATGAGTGGTTATACAATGGTGGTCCTTATGAGCTAATTGTTCTACACTTCTTACTTGGTGTAGCTTGTTATATGGGTCGTGAGTGGGAACTTAGTTTCCGTCTGGGTATGCGTCCTTGGATTGCTGTTGCATATTCAGCTCCTGTTGCAGCTGCTACTGCTGTTTTCTTGATTTACCCTATTGGTCAAGGAAGCTTTTCTGATGGTATGCCTTTAGGAATCTCTGGTACTTTCAACTTTATGATTGTATTCCAGGCAGAGCACAACATCCTTATGCATCCATTCCACATGTTAGGTGTAGCTGGTGTATTCGGCGGTTCCCTATTCAGTGCTATGCATGGTTCCTTGGTAACCTCTAGTTTGATCAGGGAAACTACTGAAAATGAATCCGCTAATGAGGGTTACAAATTTGGTCAAGAGGAAGAAACTTATAATATTGTGGCTGCTCATGGTTATTTTGGCCGATTAATCTTCCAATATGCTAGTTTCAACAACTCTCGTTCTTTACACTTCTTCTTGGCTGCTTGGCCTGTAGTAGGAATCTGGTTCACTGCTTTAGGTATTAGTACTATGGCTTTCAACCTAAATGGTTTCAATTTCAACCAATCTGTAGTTGATAGTCAAGGTCGCGTTATTAATACTTGGGCTGATATCATCAACCGTGCTAACCTTGGTATGGAAGTAATGCACGAACGTAATGCTCACAACTTCCCTCTAGACTTAGCTGCTGTTGAAGTTCCATCTATTAATGGATAAGGTTTTTCTGCTAACATATAAGAATTTTTGAAGACAGAAATACCCAATATCTTGTTCTAGCAAGATATTGGGTATTTCTGTCTTTATTTTGAATCTTTTTTTCTTCTTAATCTTTCTATTCAGAATTCAGTTAACGACGAGATTTAGTATCCTTTCTTGCATTTTCATAACTCGTGAAATGCCGAGTAGGCACGAATTCCCCCAATTTGCGACCTACCATAGGATTTGTTATGTAAATAGGTATATGTTCCTTTCCATTATGAATCGCGATTGTATGGCCAACCATTGTGGGTAGAATGCTAGATGCCCGGGACCACGTTACTATTGTTTCTTTCTCCTCCTTCATATTGACCTTTTCTATCTTTGCCAATAAATGATGAGCTACAAAAGGATTCGTTTTTTTTCGTGTCACAGCTGATTACTCCTTTTTTCCTTTTTAAAGAGTGGCATTCTATGTCCAATATCTCGATCGAAGTACGGAGGTCAGAATAAATAGAATAATGATCAATGGAAAAAAGAAAAAAATCCTTTAGCTGGATAAGGGGCGGATGTAGCCAAGTGGATCAAGGCAGTGGATTGTGAATCCACCATGCGCGGGTTCAATTCCCGTCGTTCGCCCATCGCATTATTGCAAATTCCAAAAATGCAATTTTCCATATTCCTAGTTACGTATTTACTTACGGCGACGAAGAATAAAACTATCGCTATATTTTTTCCTTTTCCTAGTTCTTCTTCCAAGCGCAGGATAACCCCAAGGGGTTGTGGGTTTTTTTCTACCAATGGGAGCTTTCCCTTCACCGCCCCCATGGGGGTGGTCCACAGGGTTCATAACTACCCCTCTTACTACGGGGCGTTTACCTAGCCAACACTTAGATCCGGCTCTACCCAAACTTTTTTGGTTCACCCCAACATTACCCACTTGTCCGACTGTTGCTAAGCAGTTTTGGGATACTAAACGGACCTCCCCAGATGGTAATCTTAAAGTGGCCGATTTACCCTCTTTTGCAATGAGTTTCGCTACAGCACCTGCTGCTCTAGCTAATTGCCCACCCCTTCCACGTGTGATTTCTATGTTATGCATGGCCGTGCCTAAGGGCATATCGGTTGAAGTAGATTCTTCTTTTCTCTCAAAAAACCCCTTCCCAAACTGTACAAGCTTCTTCCAAAGCATACGGCTTTCTAGATGTATATGACGATCTCTAGACAGATGGATCTTATATGAATCATATGATGAAGTACCACATGAGTGGATATATAGGAAAGGAATCCAAATCTGCCGAATCGCTCATGTTATGATCTTCTACATCCTAGGTCTCTGCGTTCCGTCATCTGGCTTATGTTCTTCATGTAGCATTCAGATCGAATGACTCTATGAAATTACGTCGATACTTCCACATATTATGGGTAACGTAGGAGACATCCCTATTTTCCCCCGGGGGTCTTAATTACCACTGCTTAGCTTTCAATTTGCCTCTGACCATCAAATTAAATGTGAATAACCCGTCCTCCTCTCTTTGAAACAAGGGGCGCTTCCGGTTCTGTGCGTGCTTCAAACAATTTTGTCTTCTCCATATTACCATATCTCTAGAGCCAATAATTTTCTATGAGGAACTACTGAACTCAATCACTTGCTGCCGTTACTCAACAGTTTTCTGTTGAGGTCTATCCCGTAGAGGTAGTCAAATTGGATCAGTGATCGATTTCTAGGTTTCGTCGTAAACCTAATTGGTTACTTCCAATTACGTAAATCAATAGTTCAAACCGCACTCAAAGGTAGGGCATTTCCCATTGATATAGGAACTTTTGTACCAGAAACAATAGTATCTCCAATTATAGCCCCTCTGGGATGTAAAATATATCTCTTCTCACCATCCCCATAGTGTATGAGACAAATGTATGCATTTCGATTAGGGTCGTATTCTATGGTTACGATTCTACCAGATATGTCTTTTTGATTCCGTCGAAAATCTATTTTACGGTATAGGCGCTTATGACCTCCCCCTCTATGCCTTGCGGTAATGATTCCTCTGGAATTACGACCTTTACCACAACGGTGCCGTCCATGGATCAAATTATTTCGTGGATTGGATTTCACTTGCCTGTCTACGGTTCCCTTGCGTGTGCTCGGGATAGGTGTTTTGTATAAATGTTTCGCCGTATTATTAAGTATTCTCCTTTAGTTTTTTTCTCTATCTAGAAGTGGAATAGAATAACCCGGTTGAAGGGTAATGATCATACGTCTGTAATGCATTGTATGGCCCAGAATAGGTCCTATTCTTCTACCTTTTCCAGGTAGTCGATGGCTATTCACAGCTACCACCTTAACACCAAAGAAGAGTTCGACCCAATGCTTTATTTCTGTCTTAGTGAATCCCGATTCGACATTAAAAGTATATTGATTCTTTCCCAATAAACGAAGACTTTTTTCTGTAAATACTGCGTATTTGATTCCATCCATAAATCGACTTTCCCTCCTATGCTCTGAGTTCCAGTATCGATAAGAATTCGAGTTCTTATTGTTCTTATGTTATGGTATGAATATACCATACCAATTCGTTATGTATGGATGATGGATGAGATTCCATGGATAGAGAGCCAGTTCCAATAGACTTATGGAATGTTCCCGTTCGTGTGCATCCAGCAGGAATTGAACCCGCAAATTTACCAATTATGAGTTGGGCGCTTTAACCATTCAGCCATGGATGCTTAACAGGGATCATCGTACATCGTAAATAACCAATTTTCATATAGAAAGACATATCATAGAAAAATGAAATCGAAAATATTCCGAGATGGCAAATATTCGGAGATGACTATGAAAACACCTCTCTGGATCCTCGAATTGAAAGAGAGATTGAGAGGGATCAAGAATCCTAATTCTCGCTATTTGGAATGGATCCAATTCTATTGAGTCTGACTCATAGTGATCATTTCTCTTTAGCAAAGAATGACCTTGGTTATCAAAGGATTGAACAACCGGGATCCATTTACTTATGATACCTAGTTGGCATTGATAACAAGGATCTAATGAATTATGAGTTTAATAGATCCTCTTTAGCAGAAAGACGTATATTCCTTGCTCATTATCAGACAATCACTTATTCCCAAACCTCGTGTGGGACTAATCGTTTTCATTTACCATCTCATGGAAAACCCTTTTCGTTCCGCTTAGCCCTATCGGGTATTTTAGTGATAGGTTCTGTAGGAACTGGACGATCCTATTTGGTCAAATACCTAACGAAAAATTACGATTTTCCTTTCATTAAGGTACGAGGGCTTCTTATTCCACAAGAACGAAAGCACCTTTTCATTCTTTCATATACTAGGGGTTTTTACTTGGAAAAGACAATGTTCCATACTAAAGGATTCGGGTCCATAACCACGAGTTCCAGTGCACTAGATCTTGTAGCACTTAGCAACGAAGCCCTATCCATTAGTATTCCACATAAGAAATCCATTCTAGAAAAAAATACAATTAGATTAGCTCTTCATAGACAAACTTGGGGTTTGCGAGCCAAGGTAAGATCGGCTCGGGATCATGGGACCCTTTTCTATCAGATAGGAGGGGCTCTTGTACAAAATAGACTTACTAAGTAATAACCCCATAGAATCTATCTATATAAAGATAAAGAGGCAATCGTGTCAGGAAG
>NW_028259985.1:0-12500 GCF_056163025.1 Triticum urartu | reverse complement strand
TGAATATTCGGGAGCAGTAATTTAATCGTTCAAATTTTTTTCTTGTTTTATTATTTTTTTAGTAGTCTTATAGTAGTCTTAGATTTTTCATTTTGATGAGCCTCGCTTTGAGGAATTCATGGAATAATCCATTTTCATGGAATAATGAATTAAGGAAGAAAGGATATGAGTCTACCGCTTACAAGAAAAGATCTCATGATAGTCAATATGGGCCCTCAACACCCATCAATGCATGGTGTTCTTCGACTGATCGTTACTCTCGATGGTGAGGATGTTATTGATTGTGAACCCATATTAGGGTATTTACACAGAGGAATGGAAAAAATCGCGGAAAACCGAACTATTATACAATACTTACCTTATGTAACAAGGATATAGAGAGATTGTAGAAAGGGGATAGGATAGTTATTTTTGCAAGAGACTTGTTGTAAATTCCTTAACTTAAGAAAGAAAAAAGAATAAAAACACAGATACATAACATAAAAAAAAGAATAAATAAGACGAGATTCGACCTCCCCCTACATATTTAATTTCCTCTCCTATACAAAAACTAGCAAGACCCACTCCATTGGTAATTCCATCAATAACACCCTTATCAAAAAACTCCGTGAGTTCGGTTAACCCTCTTATACCGAGGGTAAAGACCCTAGTATAGAAAATATCTATATAACCACGATTATATGACCAACTGTATATATTTTTTTTTACTTGATCTAAAAATTCTTTTTTAGGATTTCCTTTGTAAAAAGAGTTTATTAAATCCAAATTCTGAAAAAAAGAATAAGCGGATCCATAGAAGATATATGCTATGAATAAACCAAAGATAGCTAGACTTACAGAAGAAATTGCATTAGTAATAAATTCATATGAATTTACAAAAGAATTAGAACTTTCCTGGGTAAAGTTTATTGAGGGAGTTAACCACTTTGATAATATGGTTAACTCTGCTATTCCATTACCAATTCCTCCATTATCAAAAGAGATTCCTATGAATCCAATG
The DNA here is from genome assembly GCF_056163025.1 of Triticum urartu. Classification (NCBI taxonomy): domain Eukaryota; kingdom Viridiplantae; phylum Streptophyta; class Magnoliopsida; order Poales; family Poaceae; genus Triticum; species Triticum urartu. The sequence continues at coordinate 11,500 of NW_028259985.1, read as the reverse complement.
AACAAAGTGAAAAGTAGTAATATAAGAAGAGGAAATAACATAGTATTTCCCGTTTCATGCGGATAGGCAAAAGTTTTTTTAGCCCCAAAAGACGTAGTAAAGGATCCTATCCTATTTCTTGTATTACCTTGAATTTTTGGTATATTTTGTGAAAAAAAAGAAACTCCACTCTTCGTTGTTGATAAAACGAAATCCCTATTCACTCCTTTGGGTATCCTTTTTCCCCATAAGGATATTGAATACAAGGAACTCTCTTTAGTGCTACTGTAATTTTGAAAATGAACACGCAAATACCCATCAAATGTAAGTAAATATATCCGAAACATATAAAAGGCAGTTAATCCTGCAGTAAAGGAGGCTATTATTCCAAAAAAGGGCGAATACAACCAACTATTACTAAGGATTTCATCTTTGGACCAGAAGCAAGCAAGAGGTGGAATACCACAAAGAGAAAGTGTACCCCATAAAAAAGTAGTTCTTGTGATTGGAATGTATTTTCTTAAACCGCCCATAAGAACCATATTTTGACTTTTATCTGGTGAATATCCAACAAGAGGTTCCATTGAATGAATAACGGATCCGGATCCCAAGAACAATAAAGCTTTTGAATAAGCATGAGTGATCAAATGGAATAAAGCAGCTTGATAAGAACCTATACCTAGAGCTAACATCATATAACCCAATTGAGACATTGTAGAATAGGCTAAGCTTCTTTTAATATCTCTCTGAGCAAGAGCTAAAGTAGCTCCTAAGAATAGTGTTATTGTACCTACTAAAGAAATAAAACTCATTATCAAAGGTAAAGATATGAAAAGAGGAAGAAGTCGAGCTAGAAGAAAAATTCCCGCAGCAACCATAGTTGCTGCGTGTATAAGAGCCGAAATAGGAGTGGGCCCTTCCATAGCATCGGGTAACCATACGTGAAGAGGGAATTGTGCGGATTTCGCAACTGCACCAAGGAATAATAAAAAAGCACACAAAGTAGTAAGTAAAGAGTTAATTCCATTATTAGGAATCCAGTTATTAGCTATTTTGAACAAATCCCTAAACTCTAAACTACCTGTTATCCAAAAAAAACCTAAAATTCCTAATAATAGACCAAAATCCCCTACACGATTAGTTACAAAAGCTTTTTGACAAGCACTCGCTGCGATTGGTCGTGTAAACCAAAAGCCTATCAATAAATAAGAACACATTCCCACGAGTTCCCAAAAAAAATAAATTTGTATCAAATTGGAGCTAGTAACCAATCCCAACATGGAAGTATTGAAAAAACTTATATAAACAAAAAATCTCAAATATCCTTCATCGTGAGACATATAACCATCACTATAAATAAGAACCAGGATTCCTACAGTAGTAATTAGTATTAACATAATAGAAGTAAGTGGGTCAATCAAGTATCCAAATTCTAAAGAAAAATCATTATTGACGGTCCAAGACCATAGATATTGATAGATCGAACTTCCATTTATTTGTTGAATAGACAGTTGAACTGAGAATACCATAGCTATACTTAAGAGTAAAACACTAGGAAAAGCCCATATGCGACGAAGATTTTTTGTTGCTGTCGGAATAAGAATAAGGCCAAATCCCATTGACATAATAACTGGAAGTGGGAGAAGAGGGATTACCCATGCATATTGATATGTATGTTCCATAAGAAAAGAAATTGCAATTTTTACTTCAATTTTTACTTCAATTTTTCTATAAAATTGTTTCCGATTCACCAAACCAATTCTTATCTCTTTCTGAAAGAATAAATAAAAAGAATAAGAAAAAATACTGAAATTCTTAATTTTTCCAAAATTTATCTCATTGAAATAATTAAAAATTAAGAATGGGTTTAGTTGGTTAAATTAAAAAAGTTAATAAAATAACTAGGTAACGAAGTTATTTTATTAACTAAATAAAGATATTTATAAAAATAAAAAAAAAAAAGTGGAATCATTTTACTTTCTATTCATAATTCATTTTTATATTTCTTTAAAACAAAGATGAAACAGCTCTCTTGTTCCATAATTAACTGATTGAGTGAATTCCAATGAAAACCTATGTTTATAAGAAATTATCGAATAGTCCTTACTTCATATAGAACTAAAATTCTAATGACTATAAATTACCTAAGTTTTAGAATGTCTTGTTTAAGAGACTCAGTATTTTTTGTTTTGATTGGAATTCCTTTCCTTTATGGAATACCATTCTGAACTTAATTAACTATTTTCATTTTCCCTTCTTTTTATCCCCCCGTCTTATCTTATATGGGGGATAGGCTTCCATACCATATATCTATATATGGAGTATACTTGATATATAAATAGATATAAATAGATTTAAATGAGAAACCCTTCTATATATTCTATATTATTAAAAAAAAAGTATAAAATATATAAAGAAAAAATGTTAAAAAATTCTTGTTGTCTTATCCGCATTAGACAAAATGAAGTAAAAAATAATTCAAAATTTAAGTATCTTTCAGTATCTAAGTATAAATACTAATAAAAAGAAGAAAGAAGGATTGATTTGCAGCAATAGATGTCTTTCACATACAACTAGAAAAAAGTAATTTCCTTTTTGAATGGCAGTTCCAAAAAAACGTACTTCAATGTCAAAAAAGCGTATTCGTAAAAATATTTGGAAGAAAAAGACTTATTTTTCCATAGTACAATCTTATTCTTTAGTAAAATCAAGATCATTTTCGAGCGGTAATGAGCATCCAAAACCAAAGGGTTTTTCTGGGCAACAAACAAATAATAAGATTTTGGAATAATATGAATTGACTTATCAAAAAAGAATTCCAATTATTTAATAATTTGGATTCTTCTTTGAATGTACTTTTATGTGTCGAATTACTCGGTACAATATTCTTAGAACAAAAAACCCCTCTTATCTTATATATACAAGAAAAAAAAAGTTTTGTTTGGTATACTGTGTGCTAAGTATTCTTTTCCTATCAATGAACTTTTCATAATTTTCCTAATAGAATCCTCATATTCTATTAGGAAAATTATGAAAAGTGGAGTATTCTTACAATAGGACTTACAACTTCCACCTATCTTCTCCAAAATCATAAGGTTAGTAAATCTTATTAATAAGAGCATAAAGACTTTCATTCTAGAAATTTTTAAAAAATCCAAAAAGCCTTTTCTATTTATCCATTTTATTTTAATTTCATCATTAAATAGAAACCCTTTTGGATTTTTTTCATTGTATTGAAAGAATTTTCAAAATGTAAAGGGGAAATTAATTAGAAAAAATTAGTTCTATAATTGCAAGTTAGAAAAAAGAAGTTCCAACTCTTTCAAGCAGTGTTTGTGTTTCTATTGGGCAAAGCAAGAGTTTATTGTAAAAAAAAAAAATGGAAACGATACTACCAAACGAAGTCTATTTTAATGAAAACTCTAATGTTCCTAAATTTTATGGACTTTCCCAATATCGACGATTCCCAAGATAATAGCTATTATTCTTTTAAGTTACCTATTATTTGAAGTTAGCCGCCATGGTGAAATTGGTAGACACGCTGCTCTTAGGAAGCAGTGCTCAAGCATCTCGGTTCGAATCCGAGTGGCGGCATTCTTGAAAAAGAATACAATAGATTAGAAATCAATTCGAAATTTACAATTTTGTAATGGGACCTTCCCCTTATGCTATTTGCAACTTTAGAACATATACTAACTCATATCTCTTTCTCAACGATTTCAATTGTGATTACGATTCATTTTATAACCTTATTAGTTCGTGAACTTGGAGGATTACGCGATTCGTCAGAAAAAGGAATGATAGTTACTTTTTTCTCTATAACAGGATTCTTAGTTTCTCGTTGGGCTTCCTCGGGACATTTTCCATTAAGTAATTTATATGAGTCATTGATCTTCCTTTCATGGGCCCTGTATATTCTTCATACCATTCCTAAAATACAGAACTCTAAAAATGATTTAAGCACAATAACTACGCCAAGTACTATTTTAACGCAAGGCTTTGCCACATCGGGTCTTTTAACTGAAATGCATCAATCCACGATACTAGTACCTGCTCTACAATCTCAGTGGTTAATGATGCATGTCAGTATGATGTTATTAAGCTATGCAACTCTTTTGTGCGGATCCTTATTATCTGCCGCTATTCTAATCATTAGATTTCGAAATAATTTCCATTTCTTTTCTAAAAAGAAAAAAAATGTTTTAAATAAAACATTTTTCTTTAGTGATATTAAATATTTTTATGCAAAAAGAAGTGCTTTAAAAAGAACCTCTGTCCCTTCATTTCCAAATTATTACAAATATCAATTAACGGAGCGTTTGGATTCTTGGAGTTATCGTGTCATTAGCCTAGGATTTACCCTTTTAACCGTAGGTATTCTTTGTGGAGCAGTATGGGCTAATGAGGCCTGGGGATCCTATTGGAATTGGGATCCTAAGGAAACTTGGGCATTTATTACTTGGACCATATTCGCAATTTATTTACATAGTAGAACAAATCCAAATTGGAAGGGTACGAATTCTGCACTTATAGCTTTGATAGGATTTCTTATAATTTGGATTTGTTATTTTGGTATAAATCTATTAGGAATAGGCTTACATAGTTATGGTTCGTTTACATTAACACCTAAATGATTACATAAAATAAAACCTTCATGAAATGAAGGTTTTTACTTTTATGTTTTATTTGAGAACCCCTTGAACGCCTTATCAAAGGGTTCTCAAAAATTCGAGATAGATCTAATTATACTTTTTTACTTATTTCTGCATTATATACTTTTTTACTTATTTCTGCATTAATAGAGCAGACGAGTAAAAAAAAGCAAACCTATTTAGGATAATAATTGGATAAGAGAGCCTCTACCCTGTCAACGGATAGGGAGAGAACAAAATCTGGATAAATACCAATTCCTATTACTGGTAAAAAGATACAGATTAAAATAAAGAGTTCTCGTGGTCCAGAATCCACAAAATTTGCGTTTGGAACATTAAATAGCTTGTATCCATAGAACATCTGGCGTAACATAGATAATAAATAAATAGGAGTTAATATCATTCCAATTGCCATTACAAAAGTAATTAGTGTTTTTGGCATTAACAGAAATTTTGGACTAGTAATTAGTCCAAAAAATACTACTAATTCTGCGACAAAACCACTCATTCCTGGTAAGGCAAGAGAAGCCATTGAAAAGCTACTAAACATGGTAAAAATTTTAGGCATTGGGATAGATATTCCCCCCAGTTCTTCGAGATAAACAAGACGCATTCTATCAGAAGCGGTTCCTGCCAAGAAAAAAAGTGTAGCACCAATAAATCCATGGGATAATATTTGTAAAATAGCTCCATTGAGTCCAATGTTGGTTATGGAACCAATTCCTATAATTATGAAACCCATGTGAGATACAGAGGAATAAGCTATTCTTTTTTTGAAATTTCGTTGACCAAGAGAAGTTGAAGCTGCATAGATTATTTGGATCGCTCCTATTATTACTAACCAGGGCGAAAATAGATAATGAGCATGAGGTAACAATTCCATGTTGATCCGAATCAATCCATATGCTCCCATCTTTAATAATATTCCCGCTAAAAGCATACATGTACTATAATGTGCTTCCCCATGGGTATCTGGTAACCACGTATGTAGGGGTATAATCGGCAATTTGACAGCATAAGCAATAAGGAAGCCAAAATATAAAAGTATTTCCAAGGTTGCAGGGTATGATTGATTAATTAATCTTTCCAAATCTAATCCTGGTTCGTTGGAACCATATAAGCCCATACCCAGAACTCCGATTAAGAAAAAAATGGAACCGCCTGCAGTATACAAAATAAACTTTGTAGCTGAATATAGACGCCTCTTCCCCCCCCACATGGATAAAAGTAAGTAAACAGGAATTAATTCTAACTCCCACATGATAAAAAAAAGTAAAAGGTCTCGCGAAGAAAATAATCCTATTTGACCACTATACATTGCGAGCATCAGGAAATAGAATAATCGCGAATTCCGTGTAATTGGCCAAGCTGCTAAAGTAGCTAAAGTAGTGATAAATCCTGTCAATAAAATAGATCCTAATGAAAGTCCATCGATTCCCAATCTCCAGTGGAAATCGAAGACATCTATCCATTTATAATCCTCCTTTAATTGGATTAAGGGATCCTCCAGTTGGAAATGATAACAGAACGCATAAGTCATTAGAAGGAATTCTAATAAACAAATAGATATAGTATACCACCTAACGACTTTGTTTCCCTTATGAGGTAAAAAGAAAATTAATGAACCTGCAAATATCGGCAAAACAACAAGTATTGTTAACCAAGGAAAATAACTCATGATAAAGTGATAAAGACAAGATACGTTTTGACCAGAAAAGCCCGTGCTCGATTATTTCGAGCACAGGCTTCTTCGGTAAAGAGGAATCAGACGATTCGAGTGAAGTTTTTTGTAACGTATCAATAAGATAGAGCCATGCTACGTGTTGTTTCAGGCCCTAAATAAACGCGGACACTTAAAAAATCTGTCGGGCAGGCAGATTCACATCTCTTACAACCCACACAATCTTCGGTTCTCGGCGCGGAAGCAATTTGCTTGGCTTTACATCCATCCCAGGGTATCATTTCTAATACATCTGTTGGACAAGCTCGTACACATTGAGTGCATCCTATACATGTATCGTAAATTTTTACGGAATGTGACATTGGATCTATAAATTTTTCTTTTCAACATAAAATTTTTCGATCTGGTAAAAATGAAATTAGTACTATAATGAGTCATATGTATTGTAGACACCAGACGAAGCAATGGTTTATCCAAACTTCAAAAAAAAAAATCTATTTTTTAATCTGTTTGTGAGAAAGCGTGAAGAGAGCCAAGAGACTTTAATTTTGGATTTCAACAATAAATAAGAAATAAGAAAGAATTTTACGAATTGTACAGACGAATTCGAATTAGCCAATAAATTGGCTATCGTCTTTTCAATATAAATTATTGCAATATTCAAATTGCAATATCAATGAATTACAAATACAAAAATTCATTTAAGTGAAAAAGAATACTATGCAATAATCTACTAAAAAAAATGGATATTCTCAAATAATACTAAGAAAATAGTATTGATTTCTATTTATTTTAATATGTGCGCCTTTGTTTAGAGGATTCTATGTCTAATTATTCAAAAGTCTAATTATTCAATAAATTAGATTGATTGATACGAGTGGATTTCCTATTACGATGGATGGAAGAAAGAATGGATAGTCCAATAGCGGCTTCAGCAGCTGCAAGGGCTATAACAAAAATTGCGAAAATATCTCCTTTTAATTGGCGACTATCAAATAGATCAGAAAATGTTACGAGATTTAGATTAATTGAATTCAGTATAAGTTCAAGACATATTAGAGCTCTAACCATGTTTCGGCTTGTGATCAATCCATAGATACCAATCGAAAATAAATAGACACTCAAAAAAAGTACATGCTCAAACATCATTAACTAACTCCTTATCAATCTCGATTCATTTCAATATGAGGGCAAGAATTGAACCGATTCAATTAATTACAATAGAACAATTACACAACAAAAGAAAAAAAAAAAAAAAAAAAAGGAGGTATTTGTTGGCAGTAGATGGATTTTACTAAATCAAAATTGTGATTCTTTAGTTATTTATTTTAGATTTGCAATTCTTATAATTTGTACTTTTTCTAAGTTTTCTTATTGCCGAGCCATAGTAATTGCACCTATTAAAGAAACTAGAAGAATTATGGAAATGAGTTCAAACGGAAGATAAAAATCGGTTGCTAAATGAATTCCAATTTGTTGAACATTATTTATGAGACCCTGTTCTACTATTTGGTTTGATCTTGTAGTCCAAAGAATTCCATACCACGACGTATCTGGGATAGTAGTCATTAGTGAAAAAACAATAGTTATACAAACGAGTGAAGTGAACCCATCTCCAATAGTCCAATAATTCTTATCTTTAGACCATTCTGAGCCATTTACGAACATTACAGCGAATATGATCAAGACATTTATGGCTCCCACATAAATAAGAAGTTGTGCGACAGCTACAAAGTAGGAATTTAATAAAAAATAGAATAAGGATATACAAACAAGAACTAATCCCAGCGAAAAGGCAGAATAAATGGGGTTGGTAAGTAATACTACTCCTAGACCCCCTAGTAGAAGAACAAATCCCCCAAATAGCATAAGAATCTCATGTATTGGTCCAGGTAAATCCATTATGGATAAAAAGAAATTAATAGTATAAAATTTTTCATGAACTGACTAAAACTAAAGGATTCAAGGAAGGAAAAAAGGATTAGGGTATTTTTTTGTGTATAAACTTATAGTTATAAATTATATTATATCACGAAAATCTAGTCTGATTTAAAATAAGAAATAATTTCCAATAAGCAGTAGTTTTTCGTTTTTCTTTATAGTTTAATTTTAAAGTTTAATAAAGAATTATTAGATTTTTATAACAGAAAGACAAAATCAAAGTTTAGTAATCAGTAATCGTTCTTGAATTCGAAGATTTTTCTTTGTTTATTTTACTTTCAGACGAATTCCTAATTGTTTGAATTGTGTAATCTCCCATTATGGAGATTGGTAACCGACTTAAAGCAATTTGATTGTAATTCAATTCATGACGATCATAGGTAGAAAGTTCATATTCTTCAGTCATTGATAAACAGCTTGTTGGACAGTACTCAACACAATTGCCACAAAATATACAAACTCCGAAATCAATACTATAATTAAGCAATTGTTTTCTTTTAATATCCTTTTCAAATCTCCAATCCACAACGGGTAAATCTATCGGACATACGCGAACACATACTTCACAAGCAATACATTTATCAAATTCAAAGTGGATTCGCCCTCGGAAACGCTCTGGTGTAATTGATTTTTCATAAGGGTAGTGAATCGTTATAGGTAAACGATTTGTGTGGGATAAGGTAGTTATGAAACTTTGACCTATGTACCTTGTAGCACGTATTGTTTGTTGACCATAACTCATGAACCCAGTTACCATAGGGAACATATTCATTCTAAATATCTATGAAAAAGATATGTTTCTTTCTCTTGTTTGAGAGAGCTTTTGTGTTGAAAATATTCTTACTATTATTGTATTATCTTATTTATAGTGAAACAAGTTGAGAAGAGGTTGTTAATAAGAGATTGCCCAGGGAAATAGGTAAAAGAAATTTCCATCCAAGATTTAATAACTGATCCATTCTCATCCTCGGTAAAGTCCATCTTATTGTGATAGAAATGAAGAGAAATAAATAAGCTTTAGTTAATGTAATAAATATACCCATTGTCATTTCCAAAATTCCAACTGCTTTATTCATTTGGAAAAAATCAAAAAAGGATATATAGGGAATAGATAAATTCCACCCGCCCAAGTAGAGAACTGTTACAAATAAAGAAGAAACTAATAAATTTAGGTAAGAAACAAGATAAAATAAACCATATTTGATACCGGAATATTCAGTTTGGTAACCTGCTACTAATTCTTCCTCCGCTTCTGGTAAATCAAAGGGTAATCTTTCACATTCTGCCAAAGAAGAAATTAAAAAAACCAGAAAACCTATAGGCTGACGCCAAATATTCCATCCAAAAAAACCGTATTTTGACTGTGCTTCAACTATATCAACTGTACTTGAACTGTTAGATAATCATAGTCGGTGATAACATCACAGTTCCCACCGCTATTTCAAAACCGTACATGAAACCTTAGCTTCATACGGCTTCTCTATGATCAGAAAAAGGAAAGGACTGTTTTGTTCCTAGCCCCGGGGGCGTAGATAGAATTAGATAAAATAAAATAGATTTGAAAGTCCTAAATTAGACCAAAGGAATTCCGTCTGCTAGAATAAGAAAAAGCGCTTCCGAATTGATCTCATCCTTTATAATATAATGAAAATTTTTCTTTGTTCAGTAATAACTTAATCTTGGAATAAAACACTTGTTACTTGTTATAGGAATTCAATTAATAAATGGAAAGAGTTGGGTATTAGTTCATGAGCAATTCTGCATGAATATGGATAGAGGAAGGAAATAATGAAAATTTTTTCTAGTGCACTCCATATCTTTTTTACTATTCTTCTTTCCCCAGGGAGGGGGTATTTAAAAAGAAAAAATGGATAAAGGGTTAATTCGTTCTTGATAGCCATTTCCTTAACAAGTGAATGGGAACATACTCTGGATCGGAATCCGAAGAAAGTACTACTTGATAATTTCTACAAATTGCAAGTCCTTATTATGATTCCTTTTATGGGCAAAAATCTCTAATGTTTTAGATTTTCCATTACTAATCCTTTATGTACTTTAGTGTTCCTAACCCTTCACTAACTTTTGGTGGATTCTTCTTATGGATTATTAAGTTATAGTAATAACTAGGAGTATTCTAGTAATGGAATTCCATATCGTGAATCCTTTATTCTTGGCCGCTTCAAGATATGATGACTAATTAAAAAATATCAACCTTGGGATAAAGAGTTTACACTGCTTATGTTTACTTCCACTTTTTTCTTGTACGTAGGAAATGAGATTTTTTCTTTTTACTACAAATTTATAAGCTGTTTTGTTTCACTCATATAGCTATCTAGTTTAACTTACCAACCCAAATACTAAATAAGAAAAGGAATATAAATAGTTAATGGATTTTATAGGAAAAAGATCTATTTTAACGAATCACACGTAGAGATATTGCTAGCACACAAAAAGTTAATGGTATTTCATAACTAATGGATTGAGCAGCAGCTCGTAGACCGCCTGAAAAAGAATATTTATTATTTGAGCTATATCCTGCCATAAGAAGACCAATAGGAGCTATACTTGAAATGGCAATCCATAAAAAAACACCAATACTAAGATCGGCTAAAACAAAATGATATCCCAAAGGGATAACTAAAAAACTTAATAAAACTGATATGACTGCTATAGAGGGTCCAATGCTAAATAAAGAAATATCTCCTCGGGATGGCAGAATATCTTCTTTAAAAAGTAGCTTAGTCCCATCTGCTATAGCTTGAAGCAGGCCCAGGGGGCCAGCATATTCAGGACCAATACGTTGTTGTATCGACGCAGATATTTCTCTTTCTAACCACACAATTACGAGTACCTCTATTGTTATTCCCAAAAGGAGGGTCAAAATGGGTAGAATCGATATCAGTCCATAGACTTCTTTTAATAATTCCAATTTCGAAAAAGAATTGATAGTTTCTACCTCTACCCTATCTATTATCATTTCAACGATCAACTTCCCCCATAATGATATCTATACTACCTAATATCGTCATGATATCAGCCAATTTCATTTTTTTAACTAGCTGAGGAAGAATTTGCAAATTAATAAACCCGGGTGGACGGATTTTCCATCTCCAGGGGAAAAGGCTATCATCTCCTACTAGATAAATCCCTAATTCACCTTTTGGGGCTTCTACTCTTACATAAAGCTCTTGTCTTGACAATTCAAAATTGGGCGAAGGTTTTTTACCAAGAAATTTATACTCAAAAT
>NW_028259984.1:7500-29296 GCF_056163025.1 Triticum urartu | reverse complement strand
CTGATTGATCCATGGCCTTAGGGCGGAATCCCTTTTTGACTCTGTACCCTTGATTCCACTATGATTATTGATCAATAGTAGAATAATCCCTTCATAGAAATAGGAGACATAATTTAGATGGATATAGTAAGTCTCGCTTGGGCTGCTTTAATGGTAGTCTTTACATTTTCTCTTTCACTAGTAGTATGGGGAAGGAGTGGACTCTAGGGATACTACTAATTGATTAAGTAATCAAATTGTTGTATCAATTCTTTTCTTTAATGGATCATTTTGCATTAATCATTTTGTCAAACGTTATTCTTTAATCTTTTTCTTTAGTTTTGTTTCACTCCTGTAAGAAACTCTTGTATTGTAAGTTGTAATGTAAGAAAGAGCCATTATACCAATTCAGAATTTCTACTAGAAATGACGAATGGTTAAAAAAAGTTCTATACATAAGAAAATTAGACTTTCTTCCACGGAACTATTCACGGCATATCACACATTTTCCATTTCCTTTTACTTTTTACTATAGTCTATTCTTCATATTATTTTTCTTTCCTTCCATGGATTCTTTGGTCAAGAATTGTCTTAGATTTTTTTATTTTGACCTGATTGAAATTAAGTGGATGCAATGAAAAAAGAAATTGAATTAGACTACTTAACTATTTCAATCTACTAATCTATTCTATGTAGATTCAAAGATAATATAATAGAAAGAATCTAAAGTGTCGTAGAAAAAACTATATGTAGTTCTTTCTACCACACTTTAAGATTCCAACCAGATCCTTTCATTTAAGACTTGGATTTTTTTTATTTAATCCCTTTTTAATTTCTTCAATGATTAATTGGAATTCCAATTAATTATTTTGGCTGACTGTTTTTACATAAATAATAAGTAAAAAAGAAGTAGGAACTAGAATGAACAGTGCAGTAGCAATAAATGCGAGAATATTGACTTCCATAACCTCTTTATTTTTTATTTTCACAATAACTCGGGATGTAATCCCATGGAGAGGAAAAAGGGGTATCTTGTAAATTCAAGGGTAGGGCTTGCATTCTGATAATACTGAATCAATTCAATATTATGAATATCGGATCTATCAAATCAATTCATGGATGAGAGTTATATTTCACGGATGAGAGTTATATAGTATAACATAGGAAGATCCTCTATCCACACTAAGACCAAAATGGGTTTTTTGATTGGATTAGGAATTCCCTCTTTTTTAATCCTTTTCTACTTTTTCTTTTCTATATCTCTAACCCACGAGCTTTCTTAATCTTATACTTTCTTAATCTTATACAATTTCCCTTCCTTTTTCTTATAGTTATACATACAATTATGTATGTATTATATGACCAACTTTCACTTTCTATGGGTCACATAGACATCCAAATAAGCAGTAGAAGTGAGATGGGGAAAAGAGGTCTGAAATAAAAAGGGAATACGATTTATGTATGGATTCCGGTAAAATACCGGTACTCTATTCCATAAGAGTGGAATAGGAAATTAAGATGAGGATGGTATCATCATAAAGAAAGATAGAGTAATATAATATCCTAAATTCTACTAATCCACATATCGTATGTGTGTCTTTCTTTATCGATTGGGAGTAGTGAAAAAAAAATTCCTATATGCCCTCCCTCCCTCTTTAATGAGAGATGCAAAATAAAAAAGTGAAGTAAGGGTGCCCTGTGGGTATTTGATCTTGCTCCCTGCCCCTTTTTTTCATGGAAAAAGGAAATATCAATTTCTCCATTCATTGAACCCTAGTTCGGGACTGACGGGGCTCGAACCCGCAGCTTCCGCCTTGACAGGGCGGTGCTCTGACCAATTGAACTACAATCCCCGCGGGGTGTATGGCATACCCATTCTTAAATAGAACCATAAGAAGATTCGATTCGTCTTTCGTACTCTAAGAAATAGACGAATCATATACTACATACCCACATATTATATTATACGTGGGTATAGTGAGAGTGACATAACTAGTATGTCGTGATTTTTTATCACTAAAAATGGATAATAATCCAGCCTTCAATAAGAAAAACTCTTTTGTTTGTAAGAAAGGAATGAGAGAGATATGGATTAGAAAAAAAAATTTCCCTTTTTTCTTTATCTTTTATTTCTATAGATCAGACATTTTATTTTATGGAAGAAAAACAAAAGGATTTAGTTCATACTCACGAAGCCCTAGATTTTTGGTTTGGGCCGAGCTGGATTTGAACCAGCGTAGACATTGTCAACGAATTTACAGTCCGTCCCCATTAACCACTCGGGCATCGACCCAGGAAGAATTTATTCTAGGGTTTTTGCTAATCTATGATTAACCTCCTTTCATAATACTCCCTACCCCCAGGGGAAGTCGAATCCCCGCTGCCTCCTTGAAAGAGAGATGTCCTGAACCACTAGACGATAGGGGCATCACTAGACGATAGGGCCATATACAACCGCTCGTGATTATACTATAATCATAGTATGAGCAGTTTTTTGGAATTGTCAATATACTCGAAAAGTATAAATAGATCCAAAGCAAAGAGTTTTTCCAACTTTTCTGTTATGTTTTCATCTAGGATTTTTTTTAGTTGATCGTTATAGATTAATTCTCCGTGCTTCATTTAGTGTTCATACCAAAAATGCATCCATCCCGCACTAAGTCATAAAATTCTCTAAAAATATAGAGAAAGTTTCAAAAACAAAGAAAAAAAGTGAATCAATTTAGTAGAAAAGTACTCTATCAGATTCGAACCAACGACTTACGTCTTAGCACGAGATTACTCTACCACTAATTTAAAAAGCCCTTTATCGGATTTGAACCGATGACTTATGCCTTACCATGGCATTACTCTACCACTGAGTTAAAAGGGCTTTTTATTTAATTCAAAAATTAGCCACTTGGATTTCCCATTATGGGTCTACTGCATAATGTACATATTATATATATAATATATAGAGATAGAGAGAGAGACATTATGTAGAGATTGTATATGTATATATCGATATCTTGAGAGCTCAAAATAAAATTAATAAAAAAAAACATACCCTACATAACATATCCAACTCTTCTTGGTTCAGGGTTTTCCGTTTCCGAAGACTAGTAAAATAGGCGGATTCTGGAACCCCAAGGATTCAACGGTATATGGATATGGAAAATATAAGATTTCCGATCCTAGCGGGAAAAGGCGGGGAACAGATACCCAATAGGATATAGGATCCTTGGGAGGAACTTTTGGTAATGGCCTTGATCCTCTATGCTATTTTTTATGTGTTCTTAGTTCTATTGAACTTTTTGCATTCTTTTAAACAAGAATCTAATAAACTAGAATTGAGTCAGTGGAAAAAAGGAGAGAGAGGAAAGTGTTAAATGGAGAGAGTCGACTAATCAGAGACTTTTAGGATCTTCTTTACATCAGGTAAATCTGTCGGCCCTGTCCGTTTTTTTCTTTAAGTTACGACTCTTTGCTGCTTACTTCTATCAAGCCATAGGGAAAGTCTATGATGAATTTGGAAAACTCATCTCACTCTTACTCTATGGCTCGGACTTAATGGGGGAAGAAAACATCTTCCATAATTTCTTTTTTGTTCAATTCTGGACAAAAAAGAAAAGGAAAAAAGGAATTTATAGGGACAGTGTTACCCCCTATATCCCCTAGTTTATATTGTAGGAATAATAAAACAATTTAGCAGTCTGACACACTTACGTCCTTGCAAAGTAAATAATTATTATTGTAGTCGTAACCGTAGAATAGGATCCTAATCAAAATAAATACATTTGGTTCAGGCGCTATTAGCATGGTAAGAAAAGATTTTTTTTACAGACCAGAGGGGCTATCTAAATCCTAAAGTAAAGGCGAGCGATCGAAGTAGAAGTACCAACGGCTCAGTGTCATGAACCTTCTCCATCTGATTCAATAAGGGGGAATTAGCCTTCTTGTCAAATGGCTATCCTTGACAAAGGGTACCATTTATACCATAATCTACAATGTAGCGGGTATAGTTTAGTGGTAAAAGTGTGATTCGTTCTATTAATAACTGAATTTGAAATGATATACTTAAGGCATCCTTAAGTTTTTTATTTTTATATTCCGATGAAAACTTTAGTTCTTATAAAGGATTAAATCCTTTTCCTCTCAATAGCATATTGAGGAAGAATATACATTCTGGCGATTTGTATCCAAAGACTAATTTAAATTGCATCCAAAATAAAAATAGGATTATGAGTACAGAGTCGCGAAGCATAATTTTGCATTGGATTAAGTATTCCAATTTTGAAAATATGAGTAAAGGATCTATGGATGAAGATACAAAAAAGTTGATTTCCAATCGTAACTAAATCTTCTTAAAATAAGGAATAAGGAAGCCAAATAGCTAAAAAACGATAGTTTTGGTTTACTAGAACCATCCGCATATTGTTTCAGCTCGGTGGAAACCCAATTCTTTTCCTCAGGATCTCTTGAATGAAATTAGGGAACGAAGTAAGTAGATTAGATGAATTTAGATAGAATTTCTATCTCCTACTCTATAAGGATCATCTAGAAAGCGGAGAGCTTTGGTTCCATTCAAATAGAAAAGCTGACATAGATGTTAAGTGGTGAGAATATCCATAAAGGAGCCGAATGAAATCAAAATTTCATGTTCGGTTTTGAATTAGAGACGTTAAAAATAATCAACCAACGTCGACTATAACCCCTAGCCTTCCAAGCTAACGATGCGGGTTCGATTCCCGCTACCCGCTCCATTCTGTATAAAAGGAGTATTCTATTTGTCTAGACATGTTAGAGGCTTGTATTCAAGCCTTTTTTGTCCACCAGTTTCTGGTACTCCAGAGCGGAGTAGAGCAGTTTGGTAGCTCACGAGGCTCATAACCTTGAGGTCACGGGTTCGATTCCCGTCTCCGCACTTAGCAGTCTGTATAAAAGGACTATTCTATTTCTCTAGATATGTATGGTAGAGGGGCGTATCCAACCCTTTTTTATTCATTAGTTCCCGGCCCTAGAGGGCAAAATTGAGCAGTTTGCGAAGTCACTTGCCTTCAAAAAAAGAAGGCGCAAGGCCTCTCCCTACCCTGCAGAAAATAAAAATGAAACGAAAGGGACAGTCTACCTCTCCCTTCCCTTTAAAAAAAGTTTGCCCGTTGTTTGTCTCAGTTAATACCCAATTTTTGGAGCTCTGTTGGCGAGTTCTATTTCTGCCTCTGGAGCGCCCTCTTTTTTTGAGTGGGATGCAAAGGAAGGGTAAGATAGTAAGGGATACGGCACTAGACTAACACCTAATTAATACTTAATTTAATATAAGTAGTTAAACAGTTAACTAGACTAAACTTTTTATCATAGTACTTTGATAAATTAAGCGGGCGAGCGGCGGGAATCGAACCCGTATCTTCTCCTTGGCAAGGAGATATTTTACCATTGAACTACGCTCGCTACGGTATATATTTTATAGCGTATATCCGCCTGGGTCGACCTTCTATGTCTGGGTCGACCGTTTCATTTCATTTTCTATTATATTAGAGTTTTCCTTTTTTTATTATCTGTCAATGAATATTCTAATGGGAATGGAATTTCATAATACTGAAAGAGAAGAGCTAGCAATTCGGAACGCAAATTGCGTTTTAATACGTCTCACTATTCTAATTTTTTAGAAGAAATGGCCTTTATTATTTCTTTTTTATGGGGTTAATAAATATTAACCAAATTTCATTTAAGAAATGAGAGAATTCAGAATAGCTACGAGAAAGACTAGTCCAATCCATAATGATGTACCGGAAAATACAACATTTTTATTATTTGACCAACCATCAGGAGAAGCAAATACAAGGGGTACACTAATTACTAAGACTGAGGAAGTCGCAATTAATGCAAAAACAGCTAATTGGAAAGCAATAGTCATATTTCTAATCCTCCAAGCTACCATCAAATAAAGTTGACTACATATTTGATCCCTCACTTAAACCAAAATTGTAAAAAAATACAAGAAGTAGGAGGGGTTTAATCATGAATCCATTGATTCTTCTCTTTAATTCAAATTTATTACTTAAACCGCTTTTTTATTTGGATATGGGGGTGAGAAGAGATTATTTACTCTTTATTTCACAAGCGGGTATAGCGGATCCTGTATCCGTGTATACAGTATACAGAGATATATCGAAAAGGAACTTGTATCTGATATCTTTCTAGAGGCTAATAAATCTTTTTATTTTTTATATGGCTATGTTCTATTTGTAGGAGTAAAATAAGGATTAGGCTGTGGAGAGATGGCTGAGTGGTTGATAGCTCCGGTCTTGAAAACCGGTATAGTTCTAGGAACTATCGAGGGTTCGAATCCCTCTCTCTCCTTTTGCTTATTGAATACGTTTGTTTCTTTCATTTTTATTTATTTTTTTTTTCTGTCCCTTATCTTTCTTTCATAAAAAGGAATGAATGGCTCGGCTAGATGGAATAACCGAGCCAGAACAGAAAAAAAGTAGAACAGGTATAAATAAGAAAATCTTAGTTAAGAGGGTTCATGTAAAGAACAGGTTCCAAATCACGATCGATTCCCTTTTCAAAACCTGCTGCAGCAGCTCGGGCTCTTCCTGCATGCCATAAATGGCCCACAAAAAAGAAGAATCCTAGAACAAAATGAGAAGTTGATAACCAACTTCTAGGAGAGACATAATTAACTGCATTGATCTCGGTAGCTACGCCACCCACGGAATTTAAAGAGCCTAAAGGAGCGTGGGTCATATATTCTGCTGAGCGTCGTTCTTGCCAAGGTTGTATGTCTTTTTTCAACCTACTCAAGTCCAAACCGTTGGGGCCCCTTAGAGGTTCTAACCATGGAGCACGAAGGTCCCAAAAACGCATAGTTTCCCCTCCAAAGATAACCTCCCCAGTTGGGGAACGCATTAGATATTTACCTAAACCTGTGGGTCCTTGAGCGGATCCCACATTAGCTCCAAGACGCTGGTCTCTAACTAGAAAAGTAAATGCTTGAGCTTGAGAAGCTTCTGGCCCGGTGGGTCCATAAAACTCACTCGGATAAGCTGTATTATTGAACCATACAAAACAACAAGCGATAAAACCAAAGACAGATAAAGCAGCTAAACTATAAGACAAGTAAGCTTCTCCAGACCATACAAATGCACGGCGAGCCCATGCGAAGGGTTTGGTTAAAATATGCCAAATTCCGCCAAATACACAAATAAAACCCAACCATACATGCCCACCAATTATATCTTCTAAATCATCTACACTAACAATCCACCCTTCTCCACCAAAAGGAGATTTTAGTAAATAACCAAATATAACACTGGGACTAAGGGTCAAATTGGTAATTTTTCTTACATCTCCCCCCCCAGGGGCCCAGGTATCATATACACCGCCAAAATAAAGAGCCTTGAGTACTAGAAGAAAAGCACCTAGACCTAACAAAATTAAGTGAATACCCAAAATTGTAGTCATTTTATTTCTATCTTTCCAGACATAACCAAAGAATGGAAAAGATTCCTCAAGAGTCTCGGGTCCCAGAAGCGCGTGATAAATGCCACCGAAGCCTAAGACTGCGGAGGAAATTAGGTGAAGTACGCCAGATACAAAGTACGGAAAAGTATCTAGAACTTCCCCCCCTGGCCCTACTCCCCAACCTAGAGTAGCTAAGTGTGGAAGTAAAATCAACCCTTGTTCATACATGGGCTTTTCTGGTACGAAATGGGCCACTTCAAATAGGTTCATTGCTCCGGCCCAGAATACGATTAATCCGGCATGAGCTACATGAGCTCCAAGCAGTTTACCGGACAAATTGATAAGTCTGGCATTCCCAGCCCACCAAGCAAAGCCGGTGGTTTCTTGGTCACGACCAGCTAAAACGAAAGTTCCATTAAAGAGCGTTTCCACGTGGTAGAACCTCCTCAGGGAATATAAGATTTTCATGAGGCTGATCCTGAGCTGCCATCCACGCACGAATACCCTCGTTTAAAAGAATATTTTTGGTGTAGAAAGTCTCAAATTCAGGATCTTCCGCTGCACGGATTTCCTGGGAAACAAAGTCATAGGCACGTAAGTTCAGAGCCAAGCCAACTACGCCAATAGCACTCATCCATAAACCGGTGACGGGTACAAATAGCATAAAGAAATGTAACCAACGTTTATTGGAAAAAGCAACACCAAAGATTTGGGACCAAAAGCGGTTAGCAGTGACCATTGAATAAGTTTCTTCAGCTTGAGTTGGGTTAAAAGCACGGAAGGTATTTGCACCATCACCGTCCTCAAATAGAGTGTTTTCTACGGTCGCTCCATGAATAGCGCATAGCAGAGCCGCACCTAATACTCCGGCAACTCCCATCATATGAAATGGGTTCAACGTCCAATTATGAAATCCTTGGAAGAAAAGGATGAATCGAAATATCGCTGCTACGCCAAAACTCGGCGCAAAGAACCAACCAGATTGCCCCAGTGGATAAATAAGGAATACAGAAACAAAAACAGCAATTGGACCAGAGAATGAGATTGCATTATAAGGCCGCAATTGAACAGACCGAGCAAGTTCAAATTGGCGTAACATGAAACCTATTAGTGCAAAAGCCCCGTGGAGAGCTACAAAAGTCCATAGACCGCCTAATTGACACCAACGAGTAAAATCTCCTTGTGCTTCGGGCCCCCATAGTAGCAACAAAGAGTGTGCTAAACTATTGGCAGGGGTAGAAACTGCTGCGGTTAAGAAATTACAACCTTCCAAATAGGAACTAGCCAATCCATGGGTATACCAAGAAGTTACAAAAGTTGTCCCTGTAAACCAACCCCCTAAAGCGAAATAAGCACAAGGAAAGAGCAATAGGCCAGACCATCCTACAAAAACGAAACGGTCCCTTCGTAACCAGTCATCCATAGTATCAAATAGATCATTTTCTTCTTTAGGAATTCTACCAAGGGCTATAGTCATAGTGATCCTCCTATTCAATTACTTCAACCATTTCCGAGCACCTCATATCACTTTCCAAGGCATATGATAGTTTTATTATCTGTGGACGATTTCTTTCTCGTTCAATGCCCTTTTTCAATGGTCTCGAAGAGAGAAATTTCCCATTTTTATCTATGGAGTCACAGTCACAACCGAGGTCGTGGTAAATCCATGAATTTGATTCGATTTGTTTTTCTTATACTATTTATTTGTTTTTCTTATACTATAGAAATAGAAATAAATTGTTTTTCTTATACTATAGAAAGAAATAAACCTTTGAATTCAGCATTATTCCAAGACTCCTATTTCAAAGTCTATCTTTTAAGGGAAAAATGCAAATAAAAGTAACCCTTCTTTTCCCATTCCCTCTCTATTGCATGGGTGGAAGAACTAAAATAATAGAGGATTCTGAAAAAAAAAAATGGACCTTCGAAATCCAATTTTATGTGTAGCGCAAAGGAGTTGCGATTTCTTCTTATTCCTATAGAACATCTAGTAACAAGAATATGAAATCGTAAATAGCGAAAAATTCTTGTCTTGCGCGGTCTAAGTCTAAGGAAATAAAAAAAATTCGCTTATACAATTTCATCTACATCGAATTTATATATCAGAATAGCGGATAGAGGCATCATTAAAGGAGTCAGGTCTACTTACTTTATGCTTCTTTCCAATTTTATGGTGGATTTGATAAGAACCCTTTTTGCTTTCTTGATAAATAATCGACAAAAAAAGCGTTTTTTTTATATAACCTGCTTGTTTTATTATAATTATAACAAGTCCTATATGGAAATGCCCGCTAAAGAGAAAATCTATTTGATTGTCTCTCGGCCAATATCGATTTTTAGAAAGAAAAAACAAGAATTTTCTTCTTTTTTTATTAACATTAAGAAAAAAGAATATAATTAAAATGGAATTGGCAATATAATTTTTATAGACTTTTGAAAGAAAAAAAAGGGGTTTTTTGCAACCGTTATTTCTTATTTCTTGCCTATATCATATCACGGAAACCTTTCGCTTTGGAACGTGGAGAGATGGCTGAGTGGACTAAAGCGGCGGATTGCTAATCCGTTGTACAATTTTTTTGTACCGAGGGTTCGAATCCCTCTCTTTCCGCTCCCTTGGATCATTTGGGACTTTCGAATTGGAAAGAATTCTGACCCCCGGATTTTCTCATAGATAAATGTACGAAACAAATCCAATAAGAAAAAAAAAAACTGAATTTTTACTCCTCGCGTCCAGGATTCCGTCCTGGGTCATTAGATAAGAATCCAAAGATAAAGAGTGAAACAAAGAATATCACTACTGTATAAACAAAAAGTTTGAGAGTAAGCATTACATAATCTCCAAGATTTTTTTTTAAGGAATAGATTACCAGTTTTTCCTTACCACACGGATCCACTAGGATGGTTTTTTTTTATACCTAAAAATGCAAAAAAGAATTCTTGAAAAAAATTGCAAGAATTCTTTTATAATAAGCACTCTTATCAATAGCAAAAATAGGGTTAGGTGGTTAGGTATTGTGTAGGTACCTTTAGGTACCTGCTCAACCTAGGTGCAGGGGAGTAGAAAGGCTGATCCAAATTTATTGCTGTAGCTACCCATTCAATGTAGAAGAATTTAAATTTTAGAATCGAAGGTTCATAATATAAAAATATAAAACTTCTCGGCTTTTACCCATTTTAAAATTTTTTTGGAATGAACACATCATTCAATTTGGCATACAGAGTACTAAAGATTTCATCGAAAACTTACAGCAGCTTGCCAAACAAAGGCTAATAGAAAAAAGAATAGAGGTATAACAGGCATAATATCCACGATTGGATTGAAAATAGCATAAGCTTCGGGTAATTTGGCAAAGAAAAAACTAGTAGGATAAAGAACAGAATTAAAACAGATACAGGTTAAACTAAGTATATTAGGCATAACAAGCATTTCATTCTTGTAGAGTAAATAATTGGATTTTTCTTGAGTTATTTTTTTAAGGGAAAGAAGGAAAAGGCAGATTCAAAATCTTTTTTCTTCGGACTTTCCCAAACACAAAATACCTCCTTGTATTCGCACTCTCAAATGAGAGTGGAATAAATTCGACTTTCATATAATATCTTAATAGAATTCCATGTAATGATCAATGCATTTTTTTGATTCTATATTATCCGCATGTGTAGAATACTAGCAAGAGAATATCCCTCCTTTTTTATGTAATTGAAATGGTATTGACGAATAACAAATAAACATACTAGTGTTTATTAGTGTCGCATAAAACCCGAAATGGGGCGTGGCCAAGTGGTAAGGCAGCGGGTTTTGGTCCCGTTACTCGGAGGTTCGAATCCTTCCGTCCCAGATTGTTTCTGATGAAACAAACGGTGAAATCATATAGTATTCCGTACGAGACAAAAGTTTATTAAAGAGAATAATGATATCTTATTCTTTCTCAGAAAACATAATAAAGTCTTAAGTCCAGTCAAATTGACTATCTTTATTTTCATGAAAAAATGGGATCTATCAAGCACATTCAGGATATGCCTCTACTATAAAATCACTTAGTCATATTTTTTTCTTCCTTTTGGTATTCGAGTTGAAGAAGTACGAGAATTCTATAACTACCAAAAACTTTCAATCTTTTCATTGGAATAGTTTATTTAGTTATTATAGTTAATTGTTTTTGGTACTGAAAAAATATATTACTACTAGAATTCTAATTCTAGTAATTAAATTAATTAAACTTTTTTGGAGGTTGATAGTTTATTTATTGAGGAAGAGTCAATCCTTCTTTTCTCACTTCAAGATTGATCATCTCGAGCCATCCGTTGAGGGTGGAAATTTAAGAATAAATAAGTTTTAAGCAAACTTGTTTAGTCGTCTTTTTCAAACTATGTTTCATTCATATGATAGAATTTTAATATGGGTTTAAATAAATTGGATCTTGGCGGAGGCTTCCCGGATAAATACTTACTTTCTTTTATCCATATTGCTCCATAGATAGCAAGTTTTAATTAGTATAAAAAAACTAAACCAATGACTATTCATGATTCCATCCATATTGGATCAATTCTCTATACCACTTTGCAATGAAAAGAGGAATGTTTGTTATGGTAAAACTTCGTTTAAAACGATGTGGTAGAAAGCAACGTGCGACTTGAAGGACATGATCGATTGTGGATTTTGCTATCCATCATTTTCCATAGTAATGAAAATGCTCTTGGCTCGACATAGCCTGTTCTATTCGTTCCGAACCAAATTTGCGCTGGGTTTAAGTAACATAGTACACGATGGAGCTCGAGAGGACAGAATTTTTTTTATCAAGGGAAAGAATCTAGGGTTAGTGAAAACTAATAAATTAGGCCAACTTTGTCAGTCTATCCTTAATATAGAAATAAATCGAAAGGTTAAAATAAGAAGAAAGTCCAATAAAAGTATATCAGAATCAATCCCTCTTATTAGATTTCTATAGAAGAGATAAATGCTTTATCGAAGGAAATAAGAAAAAAGGGTATGTTGCTACTCTTTTGAAAGAAAAAAATAGGAATTCCCGAAGTAATGTCTAAACCCAAGGATTTCACAAATCAAAGATAAAGGATTCCAGAACAAGTAAACACAATTTTCAATTGTCTCAACAACAGAGTTGGATTAGAATAAGGAATAAAAGTCAATTCGTTCGAAATGAGACAAAGAAAAGAGTTTAAAGACGACTCAAAAATTTTGGAAGGATTTTGCCTTCGAAGTTTGTCAGGCAAAATTAGCCCACTTGAGTCATGAGTATAAATGAAATTTGTTTTTTCTGTAAGGAAATTAATGCACGTCATAGTCTAATTTCTATTATTATCGACAGAAATTCGAATCATTTTCTCGAGCCGTATGAGGAGAAAACCTCATATACGTTTCTAGGGGGGGGCGTTGTTTATCTACATCTATCCCAATAAGCTGTCTATCGAATCGTTGCAATTGATGTTCGATCTCGAAGAGAAGGAAGAGATCTTCAAAAAGTAGGTTTTTATGATCCGATAAAGAATCAAACTTGTTTAAATGTTCCAGCTATTCTCTATTTCCTTGAAAAGGGTGCTCAACCAACAAGAACTGTTTATGATATTTTAAGGAAGGCAGAATTCTTTAAAGAAAAAGAAAGAACTTTGAGTTAATTGAAGAACTAAATGAATCAAAAAATAGGATAGGAGAAGATTATTAGTATTCCTAGTTGTCTAATTATTTAGACACAATTTACCTCTTTTTTAATCCTATTTGGATTTATATTATATCGTGCCAATCCAACATAAGCCCCTATTTTATTTACTTTTTCTATCTAATTTGTTTTCTTACCATTGTATTTCCATTGACAAAGGTCTATTGAACAAATAGAATTTGTAGATAGATGGGTCTCTTTATCCTCACTCCATATTCAATTTTTCCGCCTACACTTCGCTCAAATGATAAGGGTGTTCCTCTTGCATGTATTCTCATACAATATAATATATATTTTTTATAATATATATTTTTTGTTAATAAAAATCGCTAAAAATAAGGAGAATTTGGCCATCGTGATTAGGGTCGCTCTTTTTTTAACTTTACTTTAGTGGAATTTCACCGGACCTGTTCGTTTTGGCATTTGAGTGTTTTTCATGGTCGATAAAAAAAATCTTTTGATGTCTTGCTAGTTCAATGTTTTGACAGAAGCGCGCGGTGTAATTCCATTGATTTTTGGATTTCGATCGTATCTAAGATCCTTTTTTTATCTGGGTTGCTAACTCAATGGTAGAGTACTCGGCTTTTAAGTGCGACTATGATCTTTTACACATTTGGATGAGAACAACAAATTCGTCCAGACTCTTGGTAGAGTCTAGAAGACCACGACTGATCCTCAAAGGTAATGAATGGAAAAAATAGCATGTCGTAATAAAATCAATCTTTTTTGAATGGAATCCAAAATTACGATTTTCTGGGTCTAATGAATAAATGGATAGAGCCTGGCTCCAATTCTGGTAAAATAAAAAGCAACGAGCTGAACTTCCTAATTGGAATGATTCCCCGCTCTAATTAGACGTTAAAAATAGATTAGTGCCGGATGCGGGGAAAGGTTGGGTTTTCCTATGAGTGGACCCTTTATTTTTTCTTTTTTTTTTTAGAAATCCTAATTATTCTTGATTATGGATTGAATAAGGGATGTTATGGATTGAATGTGTAAAAGAAGCAGTATATTGATAAAGAGGCTGTATTCCAAAGTCAAAAGAGCGATTGGCCTGCAAAAATAAAAAACTTGTTCTGTTCTTTTTTTTTAATTAGAACAAACATAAACTAATTGGGTAGAAAAGGAGCAGAAAAAGATCTGTGGATTAGACTCCCTTTCTTTCCAGGGTTTGTATTAAAAATGCAACACCCTGTTCTGACCATATTGCACTATGTATCATCATTCGATAAACCGAGAAATGCTTCTTCTCTCTGATTCAAGTAGAAATACAAATGGAAAAATTCGAAGGGTATTCAGAAAAACATAAATCTCGTCAACAATACTTTGTCTACCCACTTCTCTTTCAGGAATATATTTATGCATTTGCCCACCATTATGGATTAAATGGTTCTGAACCTGTGGAAATAGTTGTTAGTTGTAATAACAAGAAATTTAGTTCACTACTTGTGAAACGTTTAATTATTCGAATGTATCAGCAGAATTTTTTGGATAACTCGGTTAATCATCCTAACCAAGATCGATTATTGGATTACAAAAATTATTTTTATTCTGAGTTTTATTCTCAGATTCTATCTGAAGGGTTTGCGATCGTTGTGGAAATCCCATTCTCGCTACGGGAATTTTTTTGTCTGAAAGAAAAAGAAATACCAAAGTTTCAGAATTTACGCTCTATTCATTCAATATTTCCCTTTTTAGAAGACAAATTTTTGCATTTGGATTATCTATCACATATAGAAATACCCTATCCTATCCATTTGGAAATCCTGGTTCAACTCCTTCAATACCGTATCCAAGATGTTCCATCTTTGCATTTATTGCGATTCTTTCTCAACTATTATTCGAATTGGAATAGTTTTATTACTTCAATGAAATCCATTTTTTTTTTTCAAAAAGAAAATAAAAGACTATTTCAATTCCTATATAACTCTTATGTATCAGAATATGAATTTTTTTTGTTGTTTCTTCGTAAACAATCTTCTTGCTTACCATTAGCATCTTCTGGAACTTTTCTGGAACGAATCCACTTTTCTAGGAAGATGGAACATTTTGGGATAATGTACCCTGGTTTTTCTCGGAAAACCCTATGGTTCTTTATGGATCCTCTTATGCATTATGTTCGATATCAAGGAAAGGCAATTCTTGCATCAAAAGGCACTTTTTTTTTGAAGAAGAAATGGAAATGCTACCTTATCAATTTCTGGCAATATTATTTCTGTTTTTGGACTCAGCCGCGAAGAATCCATATAAACCAATTAGCAAACTCTTGCTTCGATTTTATGGGGTACCTTTCAAGTGTACAAAAAAGTTCTTTGTTAGTAAGGAATCAAATGCTGGAGAATTCATTTCTAATAGATACTCGAATGAAAAAATTCGATACCATAGTCCCCGCTACTCTCCTCATAGGATACTTATCAAAAGCTCAATTTTGTACTGGATCGGGGCATCCTATTAGTAAACCCATTTGGACAGATTTATCAGATTGGGATATTCTTGATCGATTTGGTCGGATATGTAGAAATCTTTTTCATTATCATAGTGGATCTTCGAAAAAACGGACTTTGTATCGACTAAAGTATATACTTCGACTTTCATGTGCTAGAACTTTAGCTCGTAAACATAAAAGCACGGTACGAACTTTTATGCAACGATTGGGTTCGGCATTTTTAGAAGAATTTTTTATGGAAGAAGAGCAAGTTTTTTCTTTGATGTTCACCAAAACAACTCTTTTTTCTTTCTGTGGATCACACACTGAGCGTATTTGGTATTTGGATATTATACGTATCAATGACCTGGTCAACCCTCTTAATTAATCATTAGACGAAATTAAGAAACAGGAAAGGGTTGATAAATGATCAAGAAAAAACTTTTCTATTTTTCATTCTGAAATGTTCTTTTTATTATAATAAAGAGTAGGTGAATCAACTTACTAATTAAAAAAATTAGTAGAACTTCCTCTTTGGAATAGAAATTGGCTATTTCTACATAGGGAAAGTCGTGTGCAATGAAAAATGCAAGCACGATTTGGGGAGGGATTTTTCTCTATTGTAACAAGGAAGAATTATCTACTCCATCCGACTAGTTCCGGGTTCGAGTCCCGGGCAACCCATATAGAAAAGACCCATCAAAGTTTTTCACTTTGACTCACTTCATTTACAAATACAAAATTATTGGTTTGGTTAATTTAGTTATATGGATAGCTAATCTTTGGGCTGACTTGGTTGACATTGGTATATAGTCTATGTTATACTGTTAAATAACAAGCCTTCTATTATCTATATTCTAGTTAATACGTGTGCTTGGGAGTCCTTGCAATTTGAATAAACCAAGATCTTACCATGACTGCAATTTTAGAGAGACGCGAAAGTACAAGCCTGTGGGGTCGCTTCTGCAACTGGATAACTAGCACTGAAAATCGTCTTTACATCGGATGGTTCGGTGTTTTGATGATCCCTACCTTATTGACCGCAACTTCTGTATTTATTATCGCCTTCATCGCTGCCCCTCCAGTAGATATTGATGGTATTCGTGAGCCTGTTTCTGGTTCTTTACTTTATGGAAACAATATTATCTCTGGTGCTATTATCCCTACTTCTGCGGCGATCGGATTGCACTTTTACCCAATTTGGGAAGCTGCATCTGTTGATGAGTGGTTATACAATGGTGGTCCTTATGAGCTAATTGTTCTACACTTCTTACTTGGTGTAGCTTGTTATATGGGTCGTGAGTGGGAACTTAGTTTCCGTCTGGGTATGCGTCCTTGGATTGCTGTTGCATATTCAGCTCCTGTTGCAGCTGCTACTGCTGTTTTCTTGATTTACCCTATTGGTCAAGGAAGCTTTTCTGATGGTATGCCTTTAGGAATCTCTGGTACTTTCAACTTTATGATTGTATTCCAGGCAGAGCACAACATCCTTATGCATCCATTCCACATGTTAGGTGTAGCTGGTGTATTCGGCGGTTCCCTATTCAGTGCTATGCATGGTTCCTTGGTAACCTCTAGTTTGATCAGGGAAACTACTGAAAATGAATCCGCTAATGAGGGTTACAAATTTGGTCAAGAGGAAGAAACTTATAATATTGTGGCTGCTCATGGTTATTTTGGCCGATTAATCTTCCAATATGCTAGTTTCAACAACTCTCGTTCTTTACACTTCTTCTTGGCTGCTTGGCCTGTAGTAGGAATCTGGTTCACTGCTTTAGGTATTAGTACTATGGCTTTCAACCTAAATGGTTTCAATTTCAACCAATCTGTAGTTGATAGTCAAGGTCGCGTTATTAATACTTGGGCTGATATCATCAACCGTGCTAACCTTGGTATGGAAGTAATGCACGAACGTAATGCTCACAACTTCCCTCTAGACTTAGCTGCTGTTGAAGTTCCATCTATTAATGGATAAGGTTTTTCTGCTAACATATAAGAATTTTTGAAGACAGAAATACCCAATATCTTGTTCTAGCAAGATATTGGGTATTTCTGTCTTTATTTTGAATCTTTTTTTCTTCTTAATCTTTCTATTCAGAATTCAGTTAACGACGAGATTTAGTATCCTTTCTTGCATTTTCATAACTCGTGAAATGCCGAGTAGGCACGAATTCCCCCAATTTGCGACCTACCATAGGATTTGTTATGTAAATAGGTATATGTTCCTTTCCATTATGAATCGCGATTGTATGGCCAACCATTGTGGGTAGAATGCTAGATGCCCGGGACCACGTTACTATTGTTTCTTTCTCCTCCTTCATATTGACCTTTTCTATCTTTGCCAATAAATGATGAGCTACAAAAGGATTCGTTTTTTTTCGTGTCACAGCTGATTACTCCTTTTTTCCTTTTTAAAGAGTGGCATTCTATGTCCAATATCTCGATCGAAGTACGGAGGTCAGAATAAATAGAATAATGATCAATGGAAAAAAGAAAAAAATCCTTTAGCTGGATAAGGGGCGGATGTAGCCAAGTGGATCAAGGCAGTGGATTGTGAATCCACCATGCGCGGGTTCAATTCCCGTCGTTCGCCCATCGCATTATTGCAAATTCCAAAAATGCAATTTTCCATATTCCTAGTTACGTATTTACTTACGGCGACGAAGAATAAAACTATCGCTATATTTTTTCCTTTTCCTAGTTCTTCTTCCAAGCGCAGGATAACCCCAAGGGGTTGTGGGTTTTTTTCTACCAATGGGAGCTTTCCCTTCACCGCCCCCATGGGGGTGGTCCACAGGGTTCATAACTACCCCTCTTACTACGGGGCGTTTACCTAGCCAACACTTAGATCCGGCTCTACCCAAACTTTTTTGGTTCACCCCAACATTACCCACTTGTCCGACTGTTGCTAAGCAGTTTTGGGATACTAAACGGACCTCCCCAGATGGTAATCTTAAAGTGGCCGATTTACCCTCTTTTGCAATGAGTTTCGCTACAGCACCTGCTGCTCTAGCTAATTGCCCACCCCTTCCACGTGTGATTTCTATGTTATGCATGGCCGTGCCTAAGGGCATATCGGTTGAAGTAGATTCTTCTTTTCTCTCAAAAAACCCCTTCCCAAACTGTACAAGCTTCTTCCAAAGCATACGGCTTTCTAGATGTATATGACGATCTCTAGACAGATGGATCTTATATGAATCATATGATGAAGTACCACATGAGTGGATATATAGGAAAGGAATCCAAATCTGCCGAATCGCTCATGTTATGATCTTCTACATCCTAGGTCTCTGCGTTCCGTCATCTGGCTTATGTTCTTCATGTAGCATTCAGATCGAATGACTCTATGAAATTACGTCGATACTTCCACATATTATGGGTAACGTAGGAGACATCCCTATTTTCCCCCGGGGGTCTTAATTACCACTGCTTAGCTTTCAATTTGCCTCTGACCATCAAATTAAATGTGAATAACCCGTCCTCCTCTCTTTGAAACAAGGGGCGCTTCCGGTTCTGTGCGTGCTTCAAACAATTTTGTCTTCTCCATATTACCATATCTCTAGAGCCAATAATTTTCTATGAGGAACTACTGAACTCAATCACTTGCTGCCGTTACTCAACAGTTTTCTGTTGAGGTCTATCCCGTAGAGGTAGTCAAATTGGATCAGTGATCGATTTCTAGGTTTCGTCGTAAACCTAATTGGTTACTTCCAATTACGTAAATCAATAGTTCAAACCGCACTCAAAGGTAGGGCATTTCCCATTGATATAGGAACTTTTGTACCAGAAACAATAGTATCTCCAATTATAGCCCCTCTGGGATGTAAAATATATCTCTTCTCACCATCCCCATAGTGTATGAGACAAATGTATGCATTTCGATTAGGGTCGTATTCTATGGTTACGATTCTACCAGATATGTCTTTTTGATTCCGTCGAAAATCTATTTTACGGTATAGGCGCTTATGACCTCCCCCTCTATGCCTTGCGGTAATGATTCCTCTGGAATTACGACCTTTACCACAACGGTGCCGTCCATGGATCAAATTATTTCGTGGATTGGATTTCACTTGCCTGTCTACGGTTCCCTTGCGTGTGCTCGGGATAGGTGTTTTGTATAAATGTTTCGCCGTATTATTAAGTATTCTCCTTTAGTTTTTTTCTCTATCTAGAAGTGGAATAGAATAACCCGGTTGAAGGGTAATGATCATACGTCTGTAATGCATTGTATGGCCCAGAATAGGTCCTATTCTTCTACCTTTTCCAGGTAGTCGATGGCTATTCACAGCTACCACCTTAACACCAAAGAAGAGTTCGACCCAATGCTTTATTTCTGTCTTAGTGAATCCCGATTCGACATTAAAAGTATATTGATTCTTTCCCAATAAACGAAGACTTTTTTCTGTAAATACTGCGTATTTGATTCCATCCATAAATCGACTTTCCCTCCTATGCTCTGAGTTCCAGTATCGATAAGAATTCGAGTTCTTATTGTTCTTATGTTATGGTATGAATATACCATACCAATTCGTTATGTATGGATGATGGATGAGATTCCATGGATAGAGAGCCAGTTCCAATAGACTTATGGAATGTTCCCGTTCGTGTGCATCCAGCAGGAATTGAACCCGCAAATTTACCAATTATGAGTTGGGCGCTTTAACCATTCAGCCATGGATGCTTAACAGGGATCATCGTACATCGTAAATAACCAATTTTCATATAGAAAGACATATCATAGAAAAATGAAATCGAAAATATTCCGAGATGGCAAATATTCGGAGATGACTATGAAAACACCTCTCTGGATCCTCGAATTGAAAGAGAGATTGAGAGGGATCAAGAATCCTAATTCTCGCTATTTGGAATGGATCCAATTCTATTGAGTCTGACTCATAGTGATCATTTCTCTTTAGCAAAGAATGACCTTGGTTATCAAAGGATTGAACAACCGGGATCCATTTACTTATGATACCTAGTTGGCATTGATAACAAGGATCTAATGAATTATGAGTTTAATAGATCCTCTTTAGCAGAAAGACGTATATTCCTTGCTCATTATCAGACAATCACTTATTCCCAAACCTCGTGTGGGACTAATCGTTTTCATTTACCATCTCATGGAAAACCCTTTTCGTTCCGCTTAGCCCTATCGGGTATTTTAGTGATAGGTTCTGTAGGAACTGGACGATCCTATTTGGTCAAATACCTAACGAAAAATTACGATTTTCCTTTCATTAAGGTACGAGGGCTTCTTATTCCACAAGAACGAAAGCACCTTTTCATTCTTTCATATACTAGGGGTTTTTACTTGGAAAAGACAATGTTCCATACTAAAGGATTCGGGTCCATAACCACGAGTTCCAGTGCACTAGATCTTGTAGCACTTAGCAACGAAGCCCTATCCATTAGTATTCCACATAAGAAATCCATTCTAGAAAAAAATACAATTAGATTAGCTCTTCATAGACAAACTTGGGGTTTGCGAGCCAAGGTAAGATCGGCTCGGGATCATGGGACCCTTTTCTATCAGATAGGAGGGGCTCTTGTACAAAATAGACTTACTAAGTAATAACCCCATAGAATCTATCTATATAAAGATAAAGAGGCAATCGTGTCAGGAAGCGGGTTTTTCTTTGGCCAAAAGGTACTTCGAACTTGGAACGAGCATGAAGAGATTAACGAGACTTCTTTCTCTTTTGAGTTTTTCTGGCGGACCTGCCGCGCAAGATCTTTGGTCTTCCCCTGGAACCGATGAAAAAAAGTGGATCGCTTCTTATGTACTCGCTCAGAATGATTCTTCTCTATCTATAGTTCATGGCCTATTAGAAGTAGAAGGTGCTCTGGTGCAATCCTTACCGACAGAAAAAGATTGCAGTCAGGTTGATAATAGTCGAGTGACATTACTTCGTCGGTCCGAACTAAGGAATCTGTTAGAAATGTTTTGAAATGGATATTGTTCTCTCTTTGATCAGGGATTGCTATATGAAAAGAAGTGGAGTTTGAAAAAGGGAACGGAATGCTCAAACCGGAACTGCTAGAGGAACGAATTTTCAATAGCATAACTTGGGCTCCTAGAATATGGCGCCCTTGGGACAATCTATTTGATTGCAGGGTTTTGTTCCGAAGCAAAGATATCCGCGGAGGCCGGTTCGTTCGTCCTATTCTGATATTCAGGACCAAGAGGTACTGGATTCTCTTTCGGATAGGCCCTGAAAGGAGAAGAAAGGCTGAAATGCCAACGGACCTCTGTCTATTCTCTAATTCACCCGAT
>NW_028259983.1:0-35000 GCF_056163025.1 Triticum urartu | reverse complement strand
ATCTATTAAACTCATAATTCATTAGATCCTTGTTATCAATGCCAACTAGGTATCATAAGTAAATGGATCCCGGTTGTTCAATCCTTTGATAACCAAGGTCATTCTTTGCTAAAGAGAAATGATCACTATGAGTCAGACTCAATAGAATTGGATCCATTCCAAATAGCGAGAATTAGGATTCTTGATCCCTCTCAATCTCTCTTTCAATTCGAGGATCCAGAGAGGTGTTTTCATAGTCATCTCCGAATATTTGCCATCTCGGAATATTTTCGATTTCATTTTTCTATGATATGTCTTTCTATATGAAAATTGGTTATTTACGATGTACGATGATCCCTGTTAAGCATCCATGGCTGAATGGTTAAAGCGCCCAACTCATAATTGGTAAATTTGCGGGTTCAATTCCTGCTGGATGCACACGAACGGGAACATTCCATAAGTCTATTGGAACTGGCTCTCTATCCATGGAATCTCATCCATCATCCATACATAACGAATTGGTATGGTATATTCATACCATAACATAAGAACAATAAGAACTCGAATTCTTATCGATACTGGAACTCAGAGCATAGGAGGGAAAGTCGATTTATGGATGGAATCAAATACGCAGTATTTACAGAAAAAAGTCTTCGTTTATTGGGAAAGAATCAATATACTTTTAATGTCGAATCGGGATTCACTAAGACAGAAATAAAGCATTGGGTCGAACTCTTCTTTGGTGTTAAGGTGGTAGCTGTGAATAGCCATCGACTACCTGGAAAAGGTAGAAGAATAGGACCTATTCTGGGCCATACAATGCATTACAGACGTATGATCATTACCCTTCAACCGGGTTATTCTATTCCACTTCTAGATAGAGAAAAAAACTAAAGGAGAATACTTAATAATACGGCGAAACATTTATACAAAACACCTATCCCGAGCACACGCAAGGGAACCGTAGACAGGCAAGTGAAATCCAATCCACGAAATAATTTGATCCATGGACGGCACCGTTGTGGTAAAGGTCGTAATTCCAGAGGAATCATTACCGCAAGGCATAGAGGGGGAGGTCATAAGCGCCTATACCGTAAAATAGATTTTCGACGGAATCAAAAAGACATATCTGGTAGAATCGTAACCATAGAATACGACCCTAATCGAAATGCATACATTTGTCTCATACACTATGGGGATGGTGAGAAGAGATATATTTTACATCCCAGAGGGGCTATAATTGGAGATACTATTGTTTCTGGTACAAAAGTTCCTATATCAATGGGAAATGCCCTACCTTTGAGTGCGGTTTGAACTATTGATTTACGTAATTGGAAGTAACCAATTAGGTTTACGACGAAACCTAGAAATCGATCACTGATCCAATTTGACTACCTCTACGGGATAGACCTCAACAGAAAACTGTTGAGTAACGGCAGCAAGTGATTGAGTTCAGTAGTTCCTCATAGAAAATTATTGGCTCTAGAGATATGGTAATATGGAGAAGACAAAATTGTTTGAAGCACGCACAGAACCGGAAGCGCCCCTTGTTTCAAAGAGAGGAGGACGGGTTATTCACATTTAATTTGATGGTCAGAGGCAAATTGAAAGCTAAGCAGTGGTAATTAAGACCCCCGGGGGAAAATAGGGATGTCTCCTACGTTACCCATAATATGTGGAAGTATCGACGTAATTTCATAGAGTCATTCGATCTGAATGCTACATGAAGAACATAAGCCAGATGACGGAACGCAGAGACCTAGGATGTAGAAGATCATAACATGAGCGATTCGGCAGATTTGGATTCCTTTCCTATATATCCACTCATGTGGTACTTCATCATATGATTCATATAAGATCCATCTGTCTAGAGATCGTCATATACATCTAGAAAGCCGTATGCTTTGGAAGAAGCTTGTACAGTTTGGGAAGGGGTTTTTTGAGAGAAAAGAAGAATCTACTTCAACCGATATGCCCTTAGGCACGGCCATGCATAACATAGAAATCACACGTGGAAGGGGTGGGCAATTAGCTAGAGCAGCAGGTGCTGTAGCGAAACTCATTGCAAAAGAGGGTAAATCGGCCACTTTAAGATTACCATCTGGGGAGGTCCGTTTAGTATCCCAAAACTGCTTAGCAACAGTCGGACAAGTGGGTAATGTTGGGGTGAACCAAAAAAGTTTGGGTAGAGCCGGATCTAAGTGTTGGCTAGGTAAACGCCCCGTAGTAAGAGGGGTAGTTATGAACCCTGTGGACCACCCCCATGGGGGCGGTGAAGGGAAAGCTCCCATTGGTAGAAAAAAACCCACAACCCCTTGGGGTTATCCTGCGCTTGGAAGAAGAACTAGGAAAAGGAAAAAATATAGCGATAGTTTTATTCTTCGTCGCCGTAAGTAAATACGTAACTAGGAATATGGAAAATTGCATTTTTGGAATTTGCAATAATGCGATGGGCGAACGACGGGAATTGAACCCGCGCATGGTGGATTCACAATCCACTGCCTTGATCCACTTGGCTACATCCGCCCCTTATCCAGCTAAAGGATTTTTTTCTTTTTTCCATTGATCATTATTCTATTTATTCTGACCTCCGTACTTCGATCGAGATATTGGACATAGAATGCCACTCTTTAAAAAGGAAAAAAGGAGTAATCAGCTGTGACACGAAAAAAAACGAATCCTTTTGTAGCTCATCATTTATTGGCAAAGATAGAAAAGGTCAATATGAAGGAGGAGAAAGAAACAATAGTAACGTGGTCCCGGGCATCTAGCATTCTACCCACAATGGTTGGCCATACAATCGCGATTCATAATGGAAAGGAACATATACCTATTTACATAACAAATCCTATGGTAGGTCGCAAATTGGGGGAATTCGTGCCTACTCGGCATTTCACGAGTTATGAAAATGCAAGAAAGGATACTAAATCTCGTCGTTAACTGAATTCTGAATAGAAAGATTAAGAAGAAAAAAAGATTCAAAATAAAGACAGAAATACCCAATATCTTGCTAGAACAAGATATTGGGTATTTCTGTCTTCAAAAATTCTTATATGTTAGCAGAAAAACCTTATCCATTAATAGATGGAACTTCAACAGCAGCTAAGTCTAGAGGGAAGTTGTGAGCATTACGTTCGTGCATTACTTCCATACCAAGGTTAGCACGGTTGATGATATCAGCCCAAGTATTAATAACGCGACCTTGACTATCAACTACAGATTGGTTGAAATTGAAACCATTTAGGTTGAAAGCCATAGTACTAATACCTAAAGCAGTGAACCAGATTCCTACTACAGGCCAAGCAGCCAAGAAGAAGTGTAAAGAACGAGAGTTGTTGAAACTAGCATATTGGAAGATTAATCGGCCAAAATAACCATGAGCAGCCACAATATTATAAGTTTCTTCCTCTTGACCAAATTTGTAACCCTCATTAGCGGATTCATTTTCAGTAGTTTCCCTGATCAAACTAGAGGTTACCAAGGAACCATGCATAGCACTGAATAGGGAACCGCCGAATACACCAGCTACACCTAACATGTGGAATGGATGCATAAGGATGTTGTGCTCTGCCTGGAATACAATCATAAAGTTGAAAGTACCAGAGATTCCTAAAGGCATACCATCAGAAAAGCTTCCTTGACCAATAGGGTAAATCAAGAAAACAGCAGTAGCAGCTGCAACAGGAGCTGAATATGCAACAGCAATCCAAGGACGCATACCCAGACGGAAACTAAGTTCCCACTCACGACCCATATAACAAGCTACACCAAGTAAGAAGTGTAGAACAATTAGCTCATAAGGACCACCATTGTATAACCACTCATCAACAGATGCAGCTTCCCAAATTGGGTAAAAGTGCAATCCGATCGCCGCAGAAGTAGGGATAATAGCACCAGAGATAATATTGTTTCCATAAAGTAAAGAACCAGAAACAGGCTCACGAATACCATCAATATCTACTGGAGGGGCAGCGATGAAGGCGATAATAAATACAGAAGTTGCGGTCAATAAGGTAGGGATCATCAAAACACCGAACCATCCGATGTAAAGACGATTTTCAGTGCTAGTTATCCAGTTGCAGAAGCGACCCCACAGGCTTGTACTTTCGCGTCTCTCTAAAATTGCAGTCATGGTAAGATCTTGGTTTATTCAAATTGCAAGGACTCCCAAGCACACGTATTAACTAGAATATAGATAATAGAAGGCTTGTTATTTAACAGTATAACATAGACTATATACCAATGTCAACCAAGTCAGCCCAAAGATTAGCTATCCATATAACTAAATTAACCAAACCAATAATTTTGTATTTGTAAATGAAGTGAGTCAAAGTGAAAAACTTTGATGGGTCTTTTCTATATGGGTTGCCCGGGACTCGAACCCGGAACTAGTCGGATGGAGTAGATAATTCTTCCTTGTTACAATAGAGAAAAATCCCTCCCCAAATCGTGCTTGCATTTTTCATTGCACACGACTTTCCCTATGTAGAAATAGCCAATTTCTATTCCAAAGAGGAAGTTCTACTAATTTTTTTAATTAGTAAGTTGATTCACCTACTCTTTATTATAATAAAAAGAACATTTCAGAATGAAAAATAGAAAAGTTTTTTCTTGATCATTTATCAACCCTTTCCTGTTTCTTAATTTCGTCTAATGATTAATTAAGAGGGTTGACCAGGTCATTGATACGTATAATATCCAAATACCAAATACGCTCAGTGTGTGATCCACAGAAAGAAAAAAGAGTTGTTTTGGTGAACATCAAAGAAAAAACTTGCTCTTCTTCCATAAAAAATTCTTCTAAAAATGCCGAACCCAATCGTTGCATAAAAGTTCGTACCGTGCTTTTATGTTTACGAGCTAAAGTTCTAGCACATGAAAGTCGAAGTATATACTTTAGTCGATACAAAGTCCGTTTTTTCGAAGATCCACTATGATAATGAAAAAGATTTCTACATATCCGACCAAATCGATCAAGAATATCCCAATCTGATAAATCTGTCCAAATGGGTTTACTAATAGGATGCCCCGATCCAGTACAAAATTGAGCTTTTGATAAGTATCCTATGAGGAGAGTAGCGGGGACTATGGTATCGAATTTTTTCATTCGAGTATCTATTAGAAATGAATTCTCCAGCATTTGATTCCTTACTAACAAAGAACTTTTTTGTACACTTGAAAGGTACCCCATAAAATCGAAGCAAGAGTTTGCTAATTGGTTTATATGGATTCTTCGCGGCTGAGTCCAAAAACAGAAATAATATTGCCAGAAATTGATAAGGTAGCATTTCCATTTCTTCTTCAAAAAAAAAGTG
Organism: Triticum urartu; assembly: GCF_056163025.1. NCBI lineage: Eukaryota > Viridiplantae > Streptophyta > Magnoliopsida > Poales > Poaceae > Triticum > Triticum urartu. The sequence goes on along the minus strand of NW_028259983.1, from coordinate 29,706 downwards.
CCTTTTGATGCAAGAATTGCCTTTCCTTGATATCGAACATAATGCATAAGAGGATCCATAAAGAACCATAGGGTTTTCCGAGAAAAACCAGGGTACATTATCCCAAAATGTTCCATCTTCCTAGAAAAGTGGATTCGTTCCAGAAAAGTTCCAGAAGATGCTAATGGTAAGCAAGAAGATTGTTTACGAAGAAACAACAAAAAAAATTCATATTCTGATACATAAGAGTTATATAGGAATTGAAATAGTCTTTTATTTTCTTTTTGAAAAAAAAAAATGGATTTCATTGAAGTAATAAAACTATTCCAATTCGAATAATAGTTGAGAAAGAATCGCAATAAATGCAAAGATGGAACATCTTGGATACGGTATTGAAGGAGTTGAACCAGGATTTCCAAATGGATAGGATAGGGTATTTCTATATGTGATAGATAATCCAAATGCAAAAATTTGTCTTCTAAAAAGGGAAATATTGAATGAATAGAGCGTAAATTCTGAAACTTTGGTATTTCTTTTTCTTTCAGACAAAAAAATTCCCGTAGCGAGAATGGGATTTCCACAACGATCGCAAACCCTTCAGATAGAATCTGAGAATAAAACTCAGAATAAAAATAATTTTTGTAATCCAATAATCGATCTTGGTTAGGATGATTAACCGAGTTATCCAAAAAATTCTGCTGATACATTCGAATAATTAAACGTTTCACAAGTAGTGAACTAAATTTCTTGTTATTACAACTAACAACTATTTCCACAGGTTCAGAACCATTTAATCCATAATGGTGGGCAAATGCATAAATATATTCCTGAAAGAGAAGTGGGTAGACAAAGTATTGTTGACGAGATTTATGTTTTTCTGAATACCCTTCGAATTTTTCCATTTGTATTTCTACTTGAATCAGAGAGAAGAAGCATTTCTCGGTTTATCGAATGATGATACATAGTGCAATATGGTCAGAACAGGGTGTTGCATTTTTAATACAAACCCTGGAAAGAAAGGGAGTCTAATCCACAGATCTTTTTCTGCTCCTTTTCTACCCAATTAGTTTATGTTTGTTCTAATTAAAAAAAAAGAACAGAACAAGTTTTTTATTTTTGCAGGCCAATCGCTCTTTTGACTTTGGAATACAGCCTCTTTATCAATATACTGCTTCTTTTACACATTCAATCCATAACATCCCTTATTCAATCCATAATCAAGAATAATTAGGATTTCTAAAAAAAAAAAGAAAAAATAAAGGGTCCACTCATAGGAAAACCCAACCTTTCCCCGCATCCGGCACTAATCTATTTTTAACGTCTAATTAGAGCGGGGAATCATTCCAATTAGGAAGTTCAGCTCGTTGCTTTTTATTTTACCAGAATTGGAGCCAGGCTCTATCCATTTATTCATTAGACCCAGAAAATCGTAATTTTGGATTCCATTCAAAAAAGATTGATTTTATTACGACATGCTATTTTTTCCATTCATTACCTTTGAGGATCAGTCGTGGTCTTCTAGACTCTACCAAGAGTCTGGACGAATTTGTTGTTTCATCCAAATGTGTAAAAGATCATAGTCGCACTTAAAAGCCGAGTACTCTACCATTGAGTTAGCAACCCAGATAAAAAAAGGATCTTAGATACGATCGAAATCCAAAAATCAATGGAATTACACCGCGCGCGCTTCTGTCAAAACATTGAACTAGCAAGACATCAAAAGATTTTTTTTATCGACCATGAAAAACACTCAAATGCCAAAACGAACAGGTCCGGTGAAATTCCACTAAAGTAAAGTTAAAAAAAGAGCGACCCTAATCACGATGGCCAAATTCTCCTTATTTTTAGCGATTTTTATTAACAAAAAATATATATTATAAAAAATATATATTATATTGTATGAGAATACATGCAAGAGGAACACCCTTATCATTTGAGCGAAGTGTAGGCGGAAAAATTGAATATGGAGTGAGGATAAAGAGACCCATCTATCTACAAATTCTATTTGTTCAATAGACCTTTGTCAATGGAAATACAATGGTAAGAAAACAAATTAGATAGAAAAAGTAAATAAAATAGGGGCTTATGTTGGATTGGCACGATATAATATAAATCCAAATAGGATTAAAAAAGAGGTAAATTGTGTCTAAATAATTAGACAACTAGGAATACTAATAATCTTCTCCTATCCTATTTTTTGATTCATTTAGTTCTTCAATTAACTCAAAGTTCTTTCTTTTTCTTTAAAGAATTCTGCCTTCCTTAAAATATCATAAACAGTTCTTGTTGGTTGAGCACCCTTTTCAAGGAAATAGAGAATAGCTGGAACATTTAAACAAGTTTGATTCTTTATCGGATCATAAAAACCTACTTTTTGAAGATCTCTTCCTTCTCTTCGAGATCGAACATCAATTGCAACGATTCGATAGACAGCTTATTGGGATAGATGTAGATAAACAACGCCCCCCCCTAGAAACGTATATGAGGTTTTCTCCTCATACGGCTCGAGAAAATGATTCGAATTTCTGTCGATAATAATAGAAATTAGACTATGACGTGCATTAATTTCCTTACAGAAAAAACAAATTTCATTTATACTCATGACTCAAGTGGGCTAATTTTGCCTGACAAACTTCGAAGGCAAAATCCTTCCAAAATTTTTGAGTCGTCTTTAAACTCTTTTCTTTGTCTCATTTCGAACGAATTGACTTTTATTCCTTATTCTAATCCAACTCTGTTGTTGAGACAATTGAAAATTGTGTTTACTTGTTCTGGAATCCTTTATCTTTGATTTGTGAAATCCTTGGGTTTAGACATTACTTCGGGAATTCCTATTTTTTTCTTTCAAAAGAGTAGCAACATACCCTTTTTTCTTATTTCCTTCGATAAAGCATTTATCTCTTCTATAGAAATCTAATAAGAGGGATTGATTCTGATATACTTTTATTGGACTTTCTTCTTATTTTAACCTTTCGATTTATTTCTATATTAAGGATAGACTGACAAAGTTGGCCTAATTTATTAGTTTTCACTAACCCTAGATTCTTTCCCTTGATAAAAAAAATTCTGTCCTCTCGAGCTCCATCGTGTACTATGTTACTTAAACCCAGCGCAAATTTGGTTCGGAACGAATAGAACAGGCTATGTCGAGCCAAGAGCATTTTCATTACTATGGAAAATGATGGATAGCAAAATCCACAATCGATCATGTCCTTCAAGTCGCACGTTGCTTTCTACCACATCGTTTTAAACGAAGTTTTACCATAACAAACATTCCTCTTTTCATTGCAAAGTGGTATAGAGAATTGATCCAATATGGATGGAATCATGAATAGTCATTGGTTTAGTTTTTTTATACTAATTAAAACTTGCTATCTATGGAGCAATATGGATAAAAGAAAGTAAGTATTTATCCGGGAAGCCTCCGCCAAGATCCAATTTATTTAAACCCATATTAAAATTCTATCATATGAATGAAACATAGTTTGAAAAAGACGACTAAACAAGTTTGCTTAAAACTTATTTATTCTTAAATTTCCACCCTCAACGGATGGCTCGAGATGATCAATCTTGAAGTGAGAAAAGAAGGATTGACTCTTCCTCAATAAATAAACTATCAACCTCCAAAAAAGTTTAATTAATTTAATTACTAGAATTAGAATTCTAGTAGTAATATATTTTTTCAGTACCAAAAACAATTAACTATAATAACTAAATAAACTATTCCAATGAAAAGATTGAAAGTTTTTGGTAGTTATAGAATTCTCGTACTTCTTCAACTCGAATACCAAAAGGAAGAAAAAAATATGACTAAGTGATTTTATAGTAGAGGCATATCCTGAATGTGCTTGATAGATCCCATTTTTTCATGAAAATAAAGATAGTCAATTTGACTGGACTTAAGACTTTATTATGTTTTCTGAGAAAGAATAAGATATCATTATTCTCTTTAATAAACTTTTGTCTCGTACGGAATACTATATGATTTCACCGTTTGTTTCATCAGAAACAATCTGGGACGGAAGGATTCGAACCTCCGAGTAACGGGACCAAAACCCGCTGCCTTACCACTTGGCCACGCCCCATTTCGGGTTTTATGCGACACTAATAAACACTAGTATGTTTATTTGTTATTCGTCAATACCATTTCAATTACATAAAAAAGGAGGGATATTCTCTTGCTAGTATTCTACACATGCGGATAATATAGAATCAAAAAAATGCATTGATCATTACATGGAATTCTATTAAGATATTATATGAAAGTCGAATTTATTCCACTCTCATTTGAGAGTGCGAATACAAGGAGGTATTTTGTGTTTGGGAAAGTCCGAAGAAAAAAGATTTTGAATCTGCCTTTTCCTTCTTTCCCTTAAAAAAATAACTCAAGAAAAATCCAATTATTTACTCTACAAGAATGAAATGCTTGTTATGCCTAATATACTTAGTTTAACCTGTATCTGTTTTAATTCTGTTCTTTATCCTACTAGTTTTTTCTTTGCCAAATTACCCGAAGCTTATGCTATTTTCAATCCAATCGTGGATATTATGCCTGTTATACCTCTATTCTTTTTTCTATTAGCCTTTGTTTGGCAAGCTGCTGTAAGTTTTCGATGAAATCTTTAGTACTCTGTATGCCAAATTGAATGATGTGTTCATTCCAAAAAAATTTTAAAATGGGTAAAAGCCGAGAAGTTTTATATTTTTATATTATGAACCTTCGATTCTAAAATTTAAATTCTTCTACATTGAATGGGTAGCTACAGCAATAAATTTGGATCAGCCTTTCTACTCCCCTGCACCTAGGTTGAGCAGGTACCTAAAGGTACCTACACAATACCTAACCACCTAACCCTATTTTTGCTATTGATAAGAGTGCTTATTATAAAAGAATTCTTGCAATTTTTTTCAAGAATTCTTTTTTGCATTTTTAGGTATAAAAAAAAACCATCCTAGTGGATCCGTGTGGTAAGGAAAAACTGGTAATCTATTCCTTAAAAAAAAATCTTGGAGATTATGTAATGCTTACTCTCAAACTTTTTGTTTATACAGTAGTGATATTCTTTGTTTCACTCTTTATCTTTGGATTCTTATCTAATGACCCAGGACGGAATCCTGGACGCGAGGAGTAAAAATTCAGTTTTTTTTTTTCTTATTGGATTTGTTTCGTACATTTATCTATGAGAAAATCCGGGGGTCAGAATTCTTTCCAATTCGAAAGTCCCAAATGATCCAAGGGAGCGGAAAGAGAGGGATTCGAACCCTCGGTACAAAAAAATTGTACAACGGATTAGCAATCCGCCGCTTTAGTCCACTCAGCCATCTCTCCACGTTCCAAAGCGAAAGGTTTCCGTGATATGATATAGGCAAGAAATAAGAAATAACGGTTGCAAAAAACCCCTTTTTTTTCTTTCAAAAGTCTATAAAAATTATATTGCCAATTCCATTTTAATTATATTCTTTTTTCTTAATGTTAATAAAAAAAGAAGAAAATTCTTGTTTTTTCTTTCTAAAAATCGATATTGGCCGAGAGACAATCAAATAGATTTTCTCTTTAGCGGGCATTTCCATATAGGACTTGTTATAATTATAATAAAACAAGCAGGTTATATAAAAAAAACGCTTTTTTTGTCGATTATTTATCAAGAAAGCAAAAAGGGTTCTTATCAAATCCACCATAAAATTGGAAAGAAGCATAAAGTAAGTAGACCTGACTCCTTTAATGATGCCTCTATCCGCTATTCTGATATATAAATTCGATGTAGATGAAATTGTATAAGCGAATTTTTTTTATTTCCTTAGACTTAGACCGCGCAAGACAAGAATTTTTCGCTATTTACGATTTCATATTCTTGTTACTAGATGTTCTATAGGAATAAGAAGAAATCGCAACTCCTTTGCGCTACACATAAAATTGGATTTCGAAGGTCCATTTTTTTTTTTCAGAATCCTCTATTATTTTAGTTCTTCCACCCATGCAATAGAGAGGGAATGGGAAAAGAAGGGTTACTTTTATTTGCATTTTTCCCTTAAAAGATAGACTTTGAAATAGGAGTCTTGGAATAATGCTGAATTCAAAGGTTTATTTCTTTCTATAGTATAAGAAAAACAATTTATTTCTATTTCTATAGTATAAGAAAAACAAATAAATAGTATAAGAAAAACAAATCGAATCAAATTCATGGATTTACCACGACCTCGGTTGTGACTGTGACTCCATAGATAAAAATGGGAAATTTCTCTCTTCGAGACCATTGAAAAAGGGCATTGAACGAGAAAGAAATCGTCCACAGATAATAAAACTATCATATGCCTTGGAAAGTGATATGAGGTGCTCGGAAATGGTTGAAGTAATTGAATAGGAGGATCACTATGACTATAGCCCTTGGTAGAATTCCTAAAGAAGAAAATGATCTATTTGATACTATGGATGACTGGTTACGAAGGGACCGTTTCGTTTTTGTAGGATGGTCTGGCCTATTGCTCTTTCCTTGTGCTTATTTCGCTTTAGGGGGTTGGTTTACAGGGACAACTTTTGTAACTTCTTGGTATACCCATGGATTGGCTAGTTCCTATTTGGAAGGTTGTAATTTCTTAACCGCAGCAGTTTCTACCCCTGCCAATAGTTTAGCACACTCTTTGTTGCTACTATGGGGGCCCGAAGCACAAGGAGATTTTACTCGTTGGTGTCAATTAGGCGGTCTATGGACTTTTGTAGCTCTCCACGGGGCTTTTGCACTAATAGGTTTCATGTTACGCCAATTTGAACTTGCTCGGTCTGTTCAATTGCGGCCTTATAATGCAATCTCATTCTCTGGTCCAATTGCTGTTTTTGTTTCTGTATTCCTTATTTATCCACTGGGGCAATCTGGTTGGTTCTTTGCGCCGAGTTTTGGCGTAGCAGCGATATTTCGATTCATCCTTTTCTTCCAAGGATTTCATAATTGGACGTTGAACCCATTTCATATGATGGGAGTTGCCGGAGTATTAGGTGCGGCTCTGCTATGCGCTATTCATGGAGCGACCGTAGAAAACACTCTATTTGAGGACGGTGATGGTGCAAATACCTTCCGTGCTTTTAACCCAACTCAAGCTGAAGAAACTTATTCAATGGTCACTGCTAACCGCTTTTGGTCCCAAATCTTTGGTGTTGCTTTTTCCAATAAACGTTGGTTACATTTCTTTATGCTATTTGTACCCGTCACCGGTTTATGGATGAGTGCTATTGGCGTAGTTGGCTTGGCTCTGAACTTACGTGCCTATGACTTTGTTTCCCAGGAAATCCGTGCAGCGGAAGATCCTGAATTTGAGACTTTCTACACCAAAAATATTCTTTTAAACGAGGGTATTCGTGCGTGGATGGCAGCTCAGGATCAGCCTCATGAAAATCTTATATTCCCTGAGGAGGTTCTACCACGTGGAAACGCTCTTTAATGGAACTTTCGTTTTAGCTGGTCGTGACCAAGAAACCACCGGCTTTGCTTGGTGGGCTGGGAATGCCAGACTTATCAATTTGTCCGGTAAACTGCTTGGAGCTCATGTAGCTCATGCCGGATTAATCGTATTCTGGGCCGGAGCAATGAACCTATTTGAAGTGGCCCATTTCGTACCAGAAAAGCCCATGTATGAACAAGGGTTGATTTTACTTCCACACTTAGCTACTCTAGGTTGGGGAGTAGGGCCAGGGGGGGAAGTTCTAGATACTTTTCCGTACTTTGTATCTGGCGTACTTCACCTAATTTCCTCCGCAGTCTTAGGCTTCGGTGGCATTTATCACGCGCTTCTGGGACCCGAGACTCTTGAGGAATCTTTTCCATTCTTTGGTTATGTCTGGAAAGATAGAAATAAAATGACTACAATTTTGGGTATTCACTTAATTTTGTTAGGTCTAGGTGCTTTTCTTCTAGTACTCAAGGCTCTTTATTTTGGCGGTGTATATGATACCTGGGCCCCTGGGGGGGGAGATGTAAGAAAAATTACCAATTTGACCCTTAGTCCCAGTGTTATATTTGGTTATTTACTAAAATCTCCTTTTGGTGGAGAAGGGTGGATTGTTAGTGTAGATGATTTAGAAGATATAATTGGTGGGCATGTATGGTTGGGTTTTATTTGTGTATTTGGCGGAATTTGGCATATTTTAACCAAACCCTTCGCATGGGCTCGCCGTGCATTTGTATGGTCTGGAGAAGCTTACTTGTCTTATAGTTTAGCTGCTTTATCTGTCTTTGGTTTTATCGCTTGTTGTTTTGTATGGTTCAATAATACAGCTTATCCGAGTGAGTTTTATGGACCCACCGGGCCAGAAGCTTCTCAAGCTCAAGCATTTACTTTTCTAGTTAGAGACCAGCGTCTTGGAGCTAATGTGGGATCCGCTCAAGGACCCACAGGTTTAGGTAAATATCTAATGCGTTCCCCAACTGGGGAGGTTATCTTTGGAGGGGAAACTATGCGTTTTTGGGACCTTCGTGCTCCATGGTTAGAACCTCTAAGGGGCCCCAACGGTTTGGACTTGAGTAGGTTGAAAAAAGACATACAACCTTGGCAAGAACGACGCTCAGCAGAATATATGACCCACGCTCCTTTAGGCTCTTTAAATTCCGTGGGTGGCGTAGCTACCGAGATCAATGCAGTTAATTATGTCTCTCCTAGAAGTTGGTTATCAACTTCTCATTTTGTTCTAGGATTCTTCTTTTTTGTGGGCCATTTATGGCATGCAGGAAGAGCCCGAGCTGCTGCAGCAGGTTTTGAAAAGGGAATCGATCGTGATTTGGAACCTGTTCTTTACATGAACCCTCTTAACTAAGATTTTCTTATTTATACCTGTTCTACTTTTTTTCTGTTCTGGCTCGGTTATTCCATCTAGCCGAGCCATTCATTCCTTTTTATGAAAGAAAGATAAGGGACAGAAAAAAAAAATAAATAAAAATGAAAGAAACAAACGTATTCAATAAGCAAAAGGAGAGAGAGGGATTCGAACCCTCGATAGTTCCTAGAACTATACCGGTTTTCAAGACCGGAGCTATCAACCACTCAGCCATCTCTCCACAGCCTAATCCTTATTTTACTCCTACAAATAGAACATAGCCATATAAAAAATAAAAAGATTTATTAGCCTCTAGAAAGATATCAGATACAAGTTCCTTTTCGATATATCTCTGTATACTGTATACACGGATACAGGATCCGCTATACCCGCTTGTGAAATAAAGAGTAAATAATCTCTTCTCACCCCCATATCCAAATAAAAAAGCGGTTTAAGTAATAAATTTGAATTAAAGAGAAGAATCAATGGATTCATGATTAAACCCCTCCTACTTCTTGTATTTTTTTACAATTTTGGTTTAAGTGAGGGATCAAATATGTAGTCAACTTTATTTGATGGTAGCTTGGAGGATTAGAAATATGACTATTGCTTTCCAATTAGCTGTTTTTGCATTAATTGCGACTTCCTCAGTCTTAGTAATTAGTGTACCCCTTGTATTTGCTTCTCCTGATGGTTGGTCAAATAATAAAAATGTTGTATTTTCCGGTACATCATTATGGATTGGACTAGTCTTTCTCGTAGCTATTCTGAATTCTCTCATTTCTTAAATGAAATTTGGTTAATATTTATTAACCCCATAAAAAAGAAATAATAAAGGCCATTTCTTCTAAAAAATTAGAATAGTGAGACGTATTAAAACGCAATTTGCGTTCCGAATTGCTAGCTCTTCTCTTTCAGTATTATGAAATTCCATTCCCATTAGAATATTCATTGACAGATAATAAAAAAAGGAAAACTCTAATATAATAGAAAATGAAATGAAACGGTCGACCCAGACATAGAAGGTCGACCCAGGCGGATATACGCTATAAAATATATACCGTAGCGAGCGTAGTTCAATGGTAAAATATCTCCTTGCCAAGGAGAAGATACGGGTTCGATTCCCGCCGCTCGCCCGCTTAATTTATCAAAGTACTATGATAAAAAGTTTAGTCTAGTTAACTGTTTAACTACTTATATTAAATTAAGTATTAATTAGGTGTTAGTCTAGTGCCGTATCCCTTACTATCTTACCCTTCCTTTGCATCCCACTCAAAAAAAGAGGGCGCTCCAGAGGCAGAAATAGAACTCGCCAACAGAGCTCCAAAAATTGGGTATTAACTGAGACAAACAACGGGCAAACTTTTTTTAAAGGGAAGGGAGAGGTAGACTGTCCCTTTCGTTTCATTTTTATTTTCTGCAGGGTAGGGAGAGGCCTTGCGCCTTCTTTTTTTGAAGGCAAGTGACTTCGCAAACTGCTCAATTTTGCCCTCTAGGGCCGGGAACTAATGAATAAAAAAGGGTTGGATACGCCCCTCTACCATACATATCTAGAGAAATAGAATAGTCCTTTTATACAGACTGCTAAGTGCGGAGACGGGAATCGAACCCGTGACCTCAAGGTTATGAGCCTCGTGAGCTACCAAACTGCTCTACTCCGCTCTGGAGTACCAGAAACTGGTGGACAAAAAAGGCTTGAATACAAGCCTCTAACATGTCTAGACAAATAGAATACTCCTTTTATACAGAATGGAGCGGGTAGCGGGAATCGAACCCGCATCGTTAGCTTGGAAGGCTAGGGGTTATAGTCGACGTTGGTTGATTATTTTTAACGTCTCTAATTCAAAACCGAACATGAAATTTTGATTTCATTCGGCTCCTTTATGGATATTCTCACCACTTAACATCTATGTCAGCTTTTCTATTTGAATGGAACCAAAGCTCTCCGCTTTCTAGATGATCCTTATAGAGTAGGAGATAGAAATTCTATCTAAATTCATCTAATCTACTTACTTCGTTCCCTAATTTCATTCAAGAGATCCTGAGGAAAAGAATTGGGTTTCCACCGAGCTGAAACAATATGCGGATGGTTCTAGTAAACCAAAACTATCGTTTTTTAGCTATTTGGCTTCCTTATTCCTTATTTTAAGAAGATTTAGTTACGATTGGAAATCAACTTTTTTGTATCTTCATCCATAGATCCTTTACTCATATTTTCAAAATTGGAATACTTAATCCAATGCAAAATTATGCTTCGCGACTCTGTACTCATAATCCTATTTTTATTTTGGATGCAATTTAAATTAGTCTTTGGATACAAATCGCCAGAATGTATATTCTTCCTCAATATGCTATTGAGAGGAAAAGGATTTAATCCTTTATAAGAACTAAAGTTTTCATCGGAATATAAAAATAAAAAACTTAAGGATGCCTTAAGTATATCATTTCAAATTCAGTTATTAATAGAACGAATCACACTTTTACCACTAAACTATACCCGCTACATTGTAGATTATGGTATAAATGGTACCCTTTGTCAAGGATAGCCATTTGACAAGAAGGCTAATTCCCCCTTATTGAATCAGATGGAGAAGGTTCATGACACTGAGCCGTTGGTACTTCTACTTCGATCGCTCGCCTTTACTTTAGGATTTAGATAGCCCCTCTGGTCTGTAAAAAAAATCTTTTCTTACCATGCTAATAGCGCCTGAACCAAATGTATTTATTTTGATTAGGATCCTATTCTACGGTTACGACTACAATAATAATTATTTACTTTGCAAGGACGTAAGTGTGTCAGACTGCTAAATTGTTTTATTATTCCTACAATATAAACTAGGGGATATAGGGGGTAACACTGTCCCTATAAATTCCTTTTTTCCTTTTCTTTTTTGTCCAGAATTGAACAAAAAAGAAATTATGGAAGATGTTTTCTTCCCCCATTAAGTCCGAGCCATAGAGTAAGAGTGAGATGAGTTTTCCAAATTCATCATAGACTTTCCCTATGGCTTGATAGAAGTAAGCAGCAAAGAGTCGTAACTTAAAGAAAAAAACGGACAGGGCCGACAGATTTACCTGATGTAAAGAAGATCCTAAAAGTCTCTGATTAGTCGACTCTCTCCATTTAACACTTTCCTCTCTCTCCTTTTTTCCACTGACTCAATTCTAGTTTATTAGATTCTTGTTTAAAAGAATGCAAAAAGTTCAATAGAACTAAGAACACATAAAAAATAGCATAGAGGATCAAGGCCATTACCAAAAGTTCCTCCCAAGGATCCTATATCCTATTGGGTATCTGTTCCCCGCCTTTTCCCGCTAGGATCGGAAATCTTATATTTTCCATATCCATATACCGTTGAATCCTTGGGGTTCCAGAATCCGCCTATTTTACTAGTCTTCGGAAACGGAAAACCCTGAACCAAGAAGAGTTGGATATGTTATGTAGGGTATGTTTTTTTTTATTAATTTTATTTTGAGCTCTCAAGATATCGATATATACATATACAATCTCTACATAATGTCTCTCTCTCTATCTCTATATATTATATATATAATATGTACATTATGCAGTAGACCCATAATGGGAAATCCAAGTGGCTAATTTTTGAATTAAATAAAAAGCCCTTTTAACTCAGTGGTAGAGTAATGCCATGGTAAGGCATAAGTCATCGGTTCAAATCCGATAAAGGGCTTTTTAAATTAGTGGTAGAGTAATCTCGTGCTAAGACGTAAGTCGTTGGTTCGAATCTGATAGAGTACTTTTCTACTAAATTGATTCACTTTTTTTCTTTGTTTTTGAAACTTTCTCTATATTTTTAGAGAATTTTATGACTTAGTGCGGGATGGATGCATTTTTGGTATGAACACTAAATGAAGCACGGAGAATTAATCTATAACGATCAACTAAAAAAAATCCTAGATGAAAACATAACAGAAAAGTTGGAAAAACTCTTTGCTTTGGATCTATTTATACTTTTCGAGTATATTGACAATTCCAAAAAACTGCTCATACTATGATTATAGTATAATCACGAGCGGTTGTATATGGCCCTATCGTCTAGTGATGCCCCTATCGTCTAGTGGTTCAGGACATCTCTCTTTCAAGGAGGCAGCGGGGATTCGACTTCCCCTGGGGGTAGGGAGTATTATGAAAGGAGGTTAATCATAGATTAGCAAAAACCCTAGAATAAATTCTTCCTGGGTCGATGCCCGAGTGGTTAATGGGGACGGACTGTAAATTCGTTGACAATGTCTACGCTGGTTCAAATCCAGCTCGGCCCAAACCAAAAATCTAGGGCTTCGTGAGTATGAACTAAATCCTTTTGTTTTTCTTCCATAAAATAAAATGTCTGATCTATAGAAATAAAAGATAAAGAAAAAAGGGAAATTTTTTTTTCTAATCCATATCTCTCTCATTCCTTTCTTACAAACAAAAGAGTTTTTCTTATTGAAGGCTGGATTATTATCCATTTTTAGTGATAAAAAATCACGACATACTAGTTATGTCACTCTCACTATACCCACGTATAATATAATATGTGGGTATGTAGTATATGATTCGTCTATTTCTTAGAGTACGAAAGACGAATCGAATCTTCTTATGGTTCTATTTAAGAATGGGTATGCCATACACCCCGCGGGGATTGTAGTTCAATTGGTCAGAGCACCGCCCTGTCAAGGCGGAAGCTGCGGGTTCGAGCCCCGTCAGTCCCGAACTAGGGTTCAATGAATGGAGAAATTGATATTTCCTTTTTCCATGAAAAAAAGGGGCAGGGAGCAAGATCAAATACCCACAGGGCACCCTTACTTCACTTTTTTATTTTGCATCTCTCATTAAAGAGGGAGGGAGGGCATATAGGAATTTTTTTTTCACTACTCCCAATCGATAAAGAAAGACACACATACGATATGTGGATTAGTAGAATTTAGGATATTATATTACTCTATCTTTCTTTATGATGATACCATCCTCATCTTAATTTCCTATTCCACTCTTATGGAATAGAGTACCGGTATTTTACCGGAATCCATACATAAATCGTATTCCCTTTTTATTTCAGACCTCTTTTCCCCATCTCACTTCTACTGCTTATTTGGATGTCTATGTGACCCATAGAAAGTGAAAGTTGGTCATATAATACATACATAATTGTATGTATAACTATAAGAAAAAGGAAGGGAAATTGTATAAGATTAAGAAAGTATAAGATTAAGAAAGCTCGTGGGTTAGAGATATAGAAAAGAAAAAGTAGAAAAGGATTAAAAAAGAGGGAATTCCTAATCCAATCAAAAAACCCATTTTGGTCTTAGTGTGGATAGAGGATCTTCCTATGTTATACTATATAACTCTCATCCGTGAAATATAACTCTCATCCATGAATTGATTTGATAGATCCGATATTCATAATATTGAATTGATTCAGTATTATCAGAATGCAAGCCCTACCCTTGAATTTACAAGATACCCCTTTTTCCTCTCCATGGGATTACATCCCGAGTTATTGTGAAAATAAAAAATAAAGAGGTTATGGAAGTCAATATTCTCGCATTTATTGCTACTGCACTGTTCATTCTAGTTCCTACTTCTTTTTTACTTATTATTTATGTAAAAACAGTCAGCCAAAATAATTAATTGGAATTCCAATTAATCATTGAAGAAATTAAAAAGGGATTAAATAAAAAAAATCCAAGTCTTAAATGAAAGGATCTGGTTGGAATCTTAAAGTGTGGTAGAAAGAACTACATATAGTTTTTTCTACGACACTTTAGATTCTTTCTATTATATTATCTTTGAATCTACATAGAATAGATTAGTAGATTGAAATAGTTAAGTAGTCTAATTCAATTTCTTTTTTCATTGCATCCACTTAATTTCAATCAGGTCAAAATAAAAAAATCTAAGACAATTCTTGACCAAAGAATCCATGGAAGGAAAGAAAAATAATATGAAGAATAGACTATAGTAAAAAGTAAAAGGAAATGGAAAATGTGTGATATGCCGTGAATAGTTCCGTGGAAGAAAGTCTAATTTTCTTATGTATAGAACTTTTTTTAACCATTCGTCATTTCTAGTAGAAATTCTGAATTGGTATAATGGCTCTTTCTTACATTACAACTTACAATACAAGAGTTTCTTACAGGAGTGAAACAAAACTAAAGAAAAAGATTAAAGAATAACGTTTGACAAAATGATTAATGCAAAATGATCCATTAAAGAAAAGAATTGATACAACAATTTGATTACTTAATCAATTAGTAGTATCCCTAGAGTCCACTCCTTCCCCATACTACTAGTGAAAGAGAAAATGTAAAGACTACCATTAAAGCAGCCCAAGCGAGACTTACTATATCCATCTAAATTATGTCTCCTATTTCTATGAAGGGATTATTCTACTATTGATCAATAATCATAGTGGAATCAAGGGTACAGAGTCAAAAAGGGATTCCGCCCTAAGGCCATGGATCAATCAGTTCAAGGAATTTACTCCTAACAAATTCTTATAGGAATTCTGGTAGAATTAGAGAGCATTAAAAATACGAGATACTATAGCCCTTTTTTCCTTAAAAAAGAAAGAGTACGGGAATGATGTCCTGAATAGAAGAAGCGGGAATAGGAAGATTTTTTATTCCTTTTGTTACTCTTTTTTTTTTTTTTAAGCAAAGGACGCCCGAATATACCATAAAATTATCGATAGATAAATATTTATTGGATACCTACCTTACCTAATGTTTATTTTTGACCTAAACCCTGCAGCCTTGCTTTGTATCATTCTATGAAAGAATGAAGAGATTTTATCCATAATACAACTCCTAAATTGATTTTTGATCGACCTATTTAATCTGATTCTCGTTAGAATTAAGTAGTCCTTACTTTAGTGTATGTAGGTAACATAAGATGTACGATAAAAAAATGTATAATAATTAGTAAGTCTTGATATTCTTTCGTGGAGTCCCTTCTTGAATCTTAGATTGAAAAAAAAAAAGAATGCCCCTTAGGGACCTTTCTTTGGATACCAAGATTTCTGACATCTTATCCTCGTATTTTAAAATTATCAAATCGAATCTCAATTAAGAACCAATTCAAATTCATATAATAAAAGAATAAGGAAACACTACCTCACCCCTATTGATAACCATTTTGGCCACTACCGTCAAAACAAACCCTAACCCTAGTTTGAGGATAGAACTATGGTATGGTTTCTCTAAACCCAGTATCGGCAGGCCCAGTTACTCTCTTGCCCGAACTTATGCGAAGTAAAAATTTATCGAATTCGATCAGCACTATAAAAAAAACCTAAGTATTTTATTGATCAGGCGGCACCCAGATTTGAACTGGGGATAAAGGATTTGCAGTCCCCTGCCTTACCGCTTGGCCATGCCGCCAAAAAATCCGATCAAAAATCTAGAAAACAGCAAGTATTCATCCACGTTTTCTTACGAAAAGCCCCTTTTATTTTGAATATAATTCTACTTACTTTTTTCCAATCTTTTTCAAAAAATCTATTCCTGCTTTTTTTGATCCAGTTTCTATTATTCTCCTCGATAGATTCTATCTTAAAACATACATTGTTAACACAATAAAACTTCCCATTTCTTTCTATTGAGATGAAAAAGAAGAAAAAGTGGATTTCTATTCACAGGCTGCAAAATTCAGAATAAATTGGAACCGTTAACTAGAATTCTCTTTTTTTTATTGCAGTAGTGAACTACTCTTAAATCGGTATTATCTCCCC
Source organism: Triticum urartu (assembly GCF_056163025.1). Classification (NCBI taxonomy): domain Eukaryota; kingdom Viridiplantae; phylum Streptophyta; class Magnoliopsida; order Poales; family Poaceae; genus Triticum; species Triticum urartu. The sequence goes on along the minus strand of NW_028259983.1, from coordinate 13,191 downwards.
CCCCTTCAATGGCATAATAAAATATTATGGCTTTATGCTTAATCCGTGTATAGGTAAACTTTAGGTCCGAACAGCATTATTATCCAAAGATCCCCTTTATGTACATATCTCTATGGGGAATCATGCTTTAATTTTTCAAAGTATTAAATTAAATATCTTGAATAAAAAAAGGAAATTTGCTCTGATATAGAGTATAACCTGACTATCTTGGCGTACCCAAGTGAAATTACGATAAAAGAAAAGCATGGATATGGGGAGAGGTGGATAACTAGATTGGCATGTACTTAAAAAAGGGACTTACTTTATTTTAGAATTCCACAATGAAATACTGAATTTTCTAGCAATTATACTACTCCGATCCGAAATAAAAAAGAACCCTCAAATTATTTTGAGAAATTAAAGTAAGCACGCTATTCTAAATCGAAGTAAAGTCAAACTTTCTAGTATATTATATTACGGCTTTATTACATTCATAGAAAGGAGATAAAATGAGAAATCTTTGCCATCCAATCTGATTAGAATATCATAACATAAAGTATAAGTGGCAGAATTTTTTTTGTAGGAATGTTTTATCAATTCATTTTCATTTCATTTGTACCCCTGGCAAACTCGAACTTTCGTCCAAATGGTCTCTATTCATATGTATGAAATACATATATGAAATACGTATGTGGAGTTCCCTAGAATTTCATGTGATTCAGTAAACAGAATATAGATTCCATGATTGCTAGATCGATCCATAGGGATTGATGAAGAGTGAGCTGATAATGGAATTTTTCTTTGATAAACAGGAAACTTAAGATTAAGATGCTCCGGAATGGAAACGAGGGAATGTCCACAATACCCGGATTTAGTCAGATCCAATTCGAGGGATTTTGTAGGTTCATTAATCAAGCCTTGGCAGAAGAACTTGACAAGTTTCCAACAATTAAAGATCCAGATCACGAAATTGCATTTCAATTATTTGCGAAAGGATATCAACTGCTAGAACCCTCGATAAAAGAAAGAGATGCTGTGTATGAATCACTCACCTATTCTTCCGAATTATATGTATCTGCGAGATTAATTTTTGGTTTCGATGTGCAAAAGCAAACCATTTCTATCGGAAACATTCCTATAATGAATTCCTTAGGAACCTTTATTATAAATGGAATATACCGAATTGTGATCAATCAAATATTGCTAAGTCCTGGTATTTACTACCGCTCGGAATTAGATCATAAGGGAATTTCTATCTACACTGGCACTATAATATCAGATTGGGGGGGGAGATCGGAATTAGCAATTGATAAAAAAGAAAGGATATGGGCTCGCGTGAGTAGAAAACAAAAGATATCTATTCTAGTTCTATCATCAGCTATGGGTTCGAATCTAAGAGAAATTCTGGATAATGTTTCCTACCCTGAAATTTTCTTGTCTTTCCCGAATGCTAAAGAGAAGAAGAGGATTGAGTCAAAAGAAAAAGCTATTTTGGAGTTTTATCAACAATTTGCTTGTGTAGGTGGGGACCTGGTATTTTCGGAGTCCTTATGCGAGGAATTACAAAAGAAATTTTTTCAACAAAAATGTGAATTAGGAAGGATTGGTCGACGAAATATGAATCGGAGACTTAATCTTGATATTCCTCAGAACAATACATTCTTGTTACCACGAGATGTATTGGCCGCTACGGATCATTTGATTGGAATGAAATTTGGAACGGGTATACTTGACGATGACGATATGAATCACTTGAAAAATAAACGTATTCGTTCGGTTGCGGATCTGTTACAAGATCAATTCGGATTGGCTCTTGGTCGTTTACAACATGCAGTTCAAAAAACTATTCGTAGAGTATTCATACGTCAATCGAAACCGACTCCCCAAACTTTGGTAACTCCAACTTCAACTTCAATTTTATTAATAACTACTTATGAGACCTTTTTTGGCACATACCCGTTATCTCAAGTTTTTGATCAAACGAATCCATTGACACAAACTGTTCATGGGCGAAAAGTGAGTTGTTTAGGTCCTGGAGGGTTGACGGGGAGAACCGCAAGTTTTCGGAGCCGAGATATTCATCCGAGTCACTATGGGCGTATTTGTCCAATTGACACGTCTGAAGGAATCAATGTTGGACTTACTGGATCCTTAACAATTCATGCGAGAATTGATCACTTGTGGGGATCCATAGAGAGTCCGTTTTATGAAATATCTGCTGAGAAAGCAAAAGAAAAAAAAGAGAGACAGGTGGTTTATCTATCACCAAATAGAGATGAATATTATATGATAGCAGCAGGAAATTCTTTGTCCTTGAATCAAGGTATTCAGGAAGAACAGGTTGTTCCGGCTAGATACCGTCAAGAATTCTTGACTATTGCATGGGAACAGATTCATGTTAGAAGTATTTTTCCTTTCCAATATTTTTCTATTGGGGGTTCTCTCATTCCTTTTATTGAGCACAATGATGCGAATCGGGCTTTAATGAGTTCTAATATGCAGCGCCAAGCAGTTCCGCTTTCTCGGTCCGAGAAATGCATTGTTGGAACTGGATTGGAACGCCAAACAGCTCTAGATTCGAGGGTTTCCATTATAGCCGAACGCGAGGGAAAGATCATTTCTACTGATAGTCATAAGATACTTTTATCAAGTAGTGGGAAGACTATAAGTATTCCTTTAGTTAACCACCGTCGCTCTAACAAAAATACTTGTATGCACCAAAAACCCCGGGTTCCACGGGGTAAATCCATTAAAAAAGGACAAAATTTTAGCAGAAGGAGCTGCTACAATTGGGGGCGAACTTGCTTTAGGAAAAAACGTATTAGTAGCTTATATGCCATGGGAAGGTTACAATTTTGAAGACGCAGTACTAATTAGCGAACGTTTGGTATATGAAGATATTTATACCTCTTTTCACATCCGGAAATATGAAATTCAGACGGATACGACAAGCCAGGGCTCCGCTGAAAAAATCACTAAAGAAATACCACATCTAGAAGAACATTTACTCCGCAATTTGGACAGAAATGGAGTTGTTAGGTTGGGATCCTGGGTAGAAACTGGTGATATTTTAGTAGGTAAATTAACGCCTCAGATAGCGAGCGAATCATCTTATATCGCGGAAGCTGGATTATTACGGGCCATATTTGGCCTTGAGGTTTCCACTTCAAAAGAAACTTCTCTGAAATTACCTATAGGTGGAAGAGGGCGCGTTATCGATGTGAAATGGATCCAAAGGGACCCGCTCGACATAATGGTTCGTGTATATATTTTACAGAAACGTGAAATCAAAGTTGGGGATAAAGTAGCCGGAAGACATGGGAATAAAGGGATCATTTCCAAAATTTTGCCTAGGCAAGATATGCCCTATTTGCAAGATGGAACACCCGTTGATATGGTCTTCAATCCCTTAGGAGTACCCTCCCGAATGAATGTGGGACAAATATTTGAAAGCTCGCTCGGATTAGCGGGGGATCTGCTAAAGAAACATTATAGAATAGCACCCTTTGATGAGAGATATGAGCAAGAGGCTTCAAGAAAACTTGTGTTTTCAGAATTATATGAAGCCAGTAAAGAAACAAAAAATCCATGGGTATTTGAACCCGAGTACCCGGGAAAAAGCAGAATATTTGATGGAAGAACAGGCGACCCCTTTGAGCAACCTGTTCTAATAGGGAAGTCCTATATCTTAAAATTAATTCATCAAGTTGATGAGAAAATTCATGGGCGTTCTACTGGGCCCTACTCACTTGTTACACAACAACCGGTTAGAGGAAGAGCCAAGCAAGGGGGACAACGAGTAGGAGAAATGGAAGTTTGGGCTTTAGAAGGATTTGGTGTTGCTCATATTTTACAAGAGATACTTACTTATAAATCTGACCATCTTATAGCTCGCCAAGAAATACTTAATGCTACGATCTGGGGAAAAAGAATACCTAATCATGAGGATCCTCCAGAATCTTTTCGAGTGCTCGTTCGAGAACTACGATCTTTGGCTCTAGAACTGAATCATTTCCTTGTATCTGAAAAGAACTTCCAGGTTAATAGGGAGGAAGTTTGATCGGAATAAATATAAATTCTTTTCTTATTTCTATTTTATGATTGACCAATATAAACATCAACAACTTCAAATTGGACTCGTTTCCCCTCAACAAATAAAGGCTTGGGCTAACAAAAACCTACCTAATGGAGAAGTCGTTGGCGAAGTCACAAGGCCCTCTACTTTTCATTATAAAACCGATAAACCAGAAAAAGATGGATTGTTTTGCGAAAGAATCTTTGGACCCATAAAAAGCGGGATTTGCGCTTGTGGCAATTCTCGAGCGAGCGGAGCTGAAAACGAAGACGAAAGATTTTGCCAAAAATGCGGGGTCGAATTTGTGGATTCTCGGATACGAAGATATCAAATGGGATACATCAAACTCGCATGTCCCGTGACTCATGTGTGGTATTTGAAAGGTCTTCCTAGTTATATCGCGAATCTTTTAGATAAACCTCTTAAGAAGTTGGAGGGCCTAGTATACGGCGATTTCTCTTTTGCTAGGCCCAGCACTAAAAAACCCACTTTTTTACGATTACGAGGTTTATTCGAAGAGGAAATTGCATCCTGTAACCACAGCATTTCTCCCTTTTTTTCTACCCCAGGCTTTGCAACATTTCGAAATCGGGAAATTGCGACAGGAGCAGGTGCTATTAGAGAACAATTAGCAGATTTGGATTTGCGAATTATTATAGAGAATTCTTTGGTCGAATGGAAGGAATTAGAAGACGAGGGGTATAGTGGAGATGAGTGGGAAGATAGAAAAAGACGAATAAGAAAAGTTTTTTTGATTAGACGCATGCAATTGGCGAAACATTTTATTCAAACAAATGTAGAACCAGAATGGATGGTTTTGTGCTTATTACCGGTTCTTCCTCCCGAATTGAGACCTATTGTTTATAGGTCTGGAGATAAAGTAGTGACTTCAGACATTAATGAACTTTATAAGAGAGTTATCCGTCGGAACAACAATCTTGCCTATCTATTAAAAAGAAGTGAATTAGCGCCAGCAGATTTAGTAATGTGCCAGGAAAAATTGGTACAAGAAGCCGTGGATACACTTCTTGATAGTGGGTCCCGCGGGCAACCGACGAGGGATGGTCACAATAAAGTATACAAATCACTTTCAGATGTAATTGAAGGTAAAGAGGGAAGGTTTCGCGAGACTCTGCTTGGGAAACGGGTCGATTACTCGGGGCGTTCTGTCATTGTTGTGGGTCCTTCGCTTTCATTACATCAATGTGGATTACCTCTAGAGATAGCAATAAAGCTTTTTCAGCTATTTGTAATTCGCGATTTAATCACGAAACGCGCCACTTCTAATGTAAGGATTGCTAAAAGGAAAATTTGGGAAAAAGAACCCATTGTATGGGAAATACTTCAAGAAGTTATGCGGGGACATCCTGTACTGTTAAATAGAGCACCTACCCTGCATAGATTAGGCATACAGGCCTTTCAACCCACTTTAGTAGAGGGGCGTACTATTTCTTTACACCCATTAGTGTGTAAGGGTTTCAATGCGGACTTTGATGGAGATCAAATGGCTGTTCATCTACCTTTATCCTTGGAAGCTCAGGCAGAAGCCCGTTTACTTATGTTTTCTCATATGAATCTCTTATCTCCCGCTATTGGGGATCCTATTTGCGTACCAACCCAAGACATGCTTATCGGGCTTTATGTATTAACGATTGGAAAGCGTCGAGGTATTTGTGCAAATAGATATAATATTGCAGAAACTACCCAAATCTAAAAGTAAATTACAATAATAATAATAATTTTAAATATAGGAAAGATAAAGAACCCCATTTTTCTAGTTCTTATGATGCACTGGGAGCTTATAGACAAAAACTAATCAGTTTAGATAGTCCCTTGTGGCTACGATGGAACCTGGATCAACGCGTCATTGGGTCAAGAGAAGTTCCGATTGAAGTTCAATATGAATCTTTGGGGACTTATCATGAGATTTATGCCCACTATCTAATAATGGGAAATAGAAAAAAAGAAATTCGTTCGATATACATTCGAACCACTCTTGGTCATATTTCTTTTTATAGAGAAATAGAGGAAGCCATACAAGGATTTAGTCAGGCCTATTCATACACTACCTAAACAAGAAAGTTAGATTCGGCGATGCCCCTCCCCTTTCGGGGGGCATTCCGATTTCCCTAGTATCATCATTATTTGCCACGCGAATCCAGATTGAGATTGAGGCAATTAAGTTAATTAAATTTTCGAATCACTGACTCAGGCCCATTGTCGAATCCTACTCAGCAATTGTCGAATCCTACTCAGCCGAAAAGGGGGTACTTATGTATGGCGGAACGGGCCAATCTGGTCTTTCATAATAAAGAGATAGACGGAACTGGTATGAAACGACTTATTAGCAGATTAATAGATCATTTTGGAATGGGATATACATCCCATATACTGGATCAACTAAAGACTCTGGGCTTCCATCAAGCCACTACTACATCGATTTCGTTAGGAATCGAGGATCTTTTAACAATACCCTCTAAGGGATGGTTAGTCCAAGACGCGGAACAACAGAGTTTTCTTTTGGAGAAACACTATTATTATGGGGCTGTACACGCGGTAGAAAAATTACGCCAATCTGTTGAGATATGGTATGCGACAAGTGAATATTTGAAACAAGAAATGAATTCAAATTTTCGGATAACGGATCCTTCTAATCCAGTCTATCTAATGTCTTTTTCAGGAGCCAGAGGAAATGCATCTCAAGTACACCAATTAGTAGGTATGAGAGGATTAATGTCGGACCCTCAAGGACAAATGATTGATTTACCTATTCAAAGCAATTTACGCGAGGGACTTTCTTTGACAGAATATATAATTTCCTGCTATGGAGCCCGCAAAGGGGTTGTAGATACTGCTGTGCGAACAGCAGATGCTGGATATCTTACACGTAGACTTGTTGAAGTAGTTCAACATATTATTGTGCGTAGAAGAGATTGTGGTACTATCCGAGGTATTTCTGTAAGTCCTCAAAATGGGATGACGGAAAAACTTTTTGTCCAAACACTAATTGGTCGTGTATTAGCAGACGATATATATATCGGTTCACGATGCATTGCCGCGCGAAATCAAGATATTGGAATTGGATTAGTCAATCGATTCATAACTGCCTTTCGAGCACAACCATTTCGAGCACAACCAATATATATTAGAACCCCCTTTACTTGCCGAAGCACTTCTTGGATCTGTCAATTATGCTATGGCCGGAGTCCTACTCATAGTGATCTGGTCGAATTGGGAGAAGCCGTAGGTATTATTGCAGGTCAATCAATTGGGGAGCCAGGGACTCAACTAACATTAAGAACTTTTCATACTGGCGGAGTATTCACAGGGGGTACTGCCGACCTTGTACGATCCCCTTCGAATGGAAAAATAAAATTCAATGAGAATTTGGTTCACCCCACACGTACCCGTCATGGGCAGCCTGCTTTTCTATGTTATATAGACTTGCATGTAACTATTCAGAGTCAAGATATTCTATATAGTGTGAATATTCCCTCAAAAAGCTTGATTCTAGTGCAAAATGATCAATATGTAAAATCCGAACAAGTAATTGCGGAGATTCGTGCCGGAACGTCCACTTTACATTTTAAAGAAAGGGTACAAAAGCATATTTATTCTGAATCAGACGGCGAAATGCACTGGAGTACTGATGTTTACCATGCGCCCGAATATCAATATGGTAATCTTCGCCGATTACCAAAAACAAGCCATTTATGGATATTGTCAGTAAGTATGTGCAGATCCAGTATAGCGTCTTTTTCACTCCACAAGGATCAAGATCAAATGAATACTTATGGTAAAAAAGATAGGGAAATTCTTGATTATTCAACGTCGGATCGAATCATGTCCAATGGCCATTGGAATTTTATCTATCCTTCTATTTTTCAAGATAATTCAGATTTGTTGGCGAAAAAGCGAAGAAATAGGTTCGTCATTCCATTACAATATCATCAAGAAACAAGAGAAAGAAACTAATATCCTGTTTTGGGATTTCGATTGAAATCCCCCTTATGGGTGTTTTACGTAGAAATACTATTTTTGCTTATTTTGACGATCCCCGATACAGAAAAGATAAAAAGGGTTCAGGAATTGTTAAATTTAGATATAGGACCCTAGAAGAAGAATATAGGACTCGAGCGGAAGACTCAGAAGAGGAATATGAGACCCTAGAAGACGAATACAGGACCCGAGAGGACGAATATGAATATGAAACCCTAGAAGAATCTAAATATGGAATCCTAGAAGACGAATACGAATATGAAACCCTAGAAGACGAATATGGGAGCCCAGAAAACGAATATGGGAACCCAGAGAACGAATATAGGACTTTAGAGAAAGACTCAGAAGAGGAATATGGGAGCCCAGAGAGCAAATATAGGACCCAAGAGGACGAATATGGAACTCTAGAGGAAGACTCAGAAGACGAATATGGCAGCCCCGGGGAAAGCGCAGAGGAAAAATATGGTACTTTAGAGGAAGACTCAGAAGAAGATTCAGAGGACGAATACGAGAGCCCAGAGGAAGATTCCATCTTAAAAAAAGAGGGTTTGATTGAGCATCGAGGAACAAAAGAATTTAGTCTAAAATACCAAAAAGAAGTAGATCGGTTTTTTTTCATTCTTCAAGAACTTCATATCTTGCCGAGATCTTCATCCCTAAAGATACTTGACAATAGTATTATTGGAGTGAATACACAACTCACAAAAAATACAAGAAGTCGACTAGGCGGACTGGTCCGAGTGAAGAGAAAAAAAAGCCATACGGAACTCAAAATATTTTCCGGAGATATTCATTTTCCTGAAGAGGCGGATAAGATATTAGGTGGCTGTTTGATACCGCCAGAAAGACAAAAAAAAGATTCTAAGGAATCAAAAAAAAGGAAAAATTGGGTCTATGTTCAACGGAAAAAAATTCTCAAGAGCAAGGAAAAGTATTTTGTTTCCGTTCGCCCTACAGTGGCATATGAAATGGACGAAGGAAGAAATTTAGCAACACTTTTCCCGCAGGATCTCTTGCAAGAAGAAAATAATCTCCAAATTCGACTTGTCAATTTTATTTCTCATGAAAATAGCAAGTTAACTCAAAGAATTTATCACACAAATAGTCAATTTGTTAGAACTTGCTTAGTAGTGAATTGGGAACAAGAAGAAAAAGAAAAGGCTGGTGCTTCCCTTGTTGAGGTAAGAGCAAATGATCTTATTCGCGATTTCCTAAGAATTGAGTTAGTCAAGTCCACTATTTCGTATACACGAAAAAGGTATGGTAGGACAAGTGCAGGACCGATTCCCCATAATAGGTTAGATCGCGCCAATATCAATTCTTTTTATTCCAAGGCGAAGATTGAATCACTTAGCCAACATCCAGAAGCTATTGGCACTTTGTTGAATCGAAATAAAGAATACCACTCTTTGATGATTTTGTCGGCATCCAACTGTTCTCGAATTGGTTTATTCAAGAATTCAAAACATCCCAATGCGATAAAAGAATGGAATCCTAGAATTCCTATTCGAGAAATTTTTGGGCCCTTAGGCGCTATTGTAGCTAGTATATCGCATTTTTCTTCATCTTACTATTTACTAACGCATAATAAAATCCTGTTAAAAAAATATTTGTTCGTTGACAATTTAAAACAAACCTTCCAAGTACTTCAAGAACTTAAATACTCTTTAATAGATGAAAATAAAAGGATTTCTAATTTCGATAGTAACATAATGTTGGATCCATTCCTTTTGAATTGTCACTTTGTCCATCATGATTCTTGGGAAGAGACATTGGCAATAATTCACCTTGGACAATTTATTTGTGAAAATGTATGTCTATTTAAATCGCACATAAAAAAATCCGGTCAAATTTTCATTGTAAATATGAATTCCTTTGTTATAAGAGCAGCTAAACCTTATTTGGCCACTACAGGAGCAACTGTTAATGGTCATTATGGAGAAATCCTTTACAAGGGAGATAGGTTAGTTACGTTTATATATGAAAAATCGAGATCTAGTGACATAACGCAAGGTCTTCCAAAAGTGGAACAAATCTTTGAAGCGCGTTCAATTGATTCATTATCCCCGAATCTCGAAAGGAGAATTGAGGATTGGAATGAGCGTATACCAAGAATTCTTGGGGTCCCTTGGGGATTCTTGATTGGAGCTGAGCTAACCATAGCCCAAAGTCGTATCTCTTTGGTTAATAAAATCCAAAAGGTTTATCGATCCCAAGGGGTACAGATCCATAATAGACATATAGAGATTATTATACGCCAAGTAACATCAAAAGTGCGGGTTTCCGAAGATGGAATGTCTAATGTTTTTTCGCCTGGGGAATTAATCGGACTATTGCGAGCGGAACGAGCAGGACGAGCTTTGGATGAATCGATCTATTATCGGGCAATCTTATTGGGAATAACAAGGGCTTCCCTGAATACCCAAAGTTTCATATCTGAAGCAAGTTTTCAAGAAACTGCTCGAGTTTTAGCAAAAGCTGCCCTACGAGGTCGCATTGATTGGTTGAAAGGCTTGAAAGAAAACGTAGTTCTGGGGGGGATTATACCTGTTGGTACCGGATTCCAAAAATTTGTGCATCGTTCCCCACAAGACAAGAACCTTTATTTCGAAATAAAAAAAAAAAATCTATTCGCGTCGGAAATGAGAGATTTTTTGTTTCTCCATACAGAATTAGTTTCTTCAGATTCTGACGTAACAAACAATTTTTATGAGACATAAGAACCCCCATAAAAATATTTTTTACTTTACTAGACTTTTGAACTTAGAACACTAACAGGTCAAATTTTAGATTTTTAAGATTTTTATTTTAATAAGTAAAACAAGTCAGTTAATTCATTAAGGTGGTTATGTTTATACCATGTATCAATGGCCAACTCTTATCTTAGTACAAGGTTCTCTCGGAACAATTATTATTTATTTCAAGCTATTTCGGATCTTTCTTAATCTTCAAAAAGAACTAAATTCCGTAATGGAATGGTAGGATTAAAAAAAAGGAAGTGTGGAAAAAATGACAAGAAGATATTGGAACATTAATTTGAAAGAGATGATAGAAGCAGGAGTTCATTTTGGTCATGGTATTAAGAAATGGAATCCTAAAATGGCCCCTTACATTTCGGCAAAGCGTAAAGGTACTCATATTATAAATCTCGCTAGAACGGCTCGTTTTTTATCAGAAGCTTGTGATTTAGTTTTTGATGCAGCAAGTCAGGGAAAAAGTTTCTTAATTGTTGGTACCAAAAAAAGAGCAACAGATTTAGTAGCATCAGCTGCAATAAGGGCTCGTTGTCATTATGTTAATAAAAAGTGGTTCAGTGGTATGTTAACGAATTGGTCGATTACGAAAACTAGACTTTCTCAATTTAGAGACTTAAGAGCAGAAGAAAAAATGGGAAAATTCCACCATCTCCCAAAAAGAGATGTGGCAATCTTGAAGAGAAAATTATCTACTTTGCAAAGGTATCTCGGCGGGATCAAATATATGACGAGATTGCCAGACATTGTGATCGTCCTTGATCAGCAAAAAGAGTATATAGCTCTTCGGGAATGTGCCATTTTGGGGATTCCTACTATTTCTTTAGTCGATACAAATTGTGACCCGGATCTCGCGAATATATCGATTCCAGCCAACGATGACACTATGACTTCAATTCGATTGATTCTTAACAAATTAGTATTTTCAATTTGTGAGGGCCGTTCTCTCTATATAAGAAATCGTTGATTAAGAATATATAGTGAATTCTTGGGCAACTGCGTAAATTTATGGAATCACTTACTTTACTATATCTTTTTTTTTGCATAGAATTTTTTTTGCATAGAAAAAAGAAGGGGAATATTGATATATATTAGAGGGTATTGATATATATTATGATCTGATGTGCTTTCTTGGTATCCTAAATATAAGATTAATACTTCAAGTTGCTGAGTTGAGAAAGAGATGGTTGAATCAAAAGAATTCCTTTTTTGAAGTTCAATTTTTATCAGAGGACAATATGAATATTATACCTTGTTCCATTAAAACACTCAAGGGGTTATACGATATATCGGGTGTAGAAGTAGGCCAACACTTCTATTGGCAAATAGGAGGTTTCCAAATTCATGCCCAAGTACTCATCACTTCTTGGGTCGTAATTACTATCTTGCTAGGTTCAGTTGTCATAGCTGTTCGGAATCCACAAACCATCCCGACCGACGGTCAGAATTTTTTTGAATATGTCCTTGAGTTTATTCGAGACTTGAGCAAAACTCAGATTGGAGAAGAATATGGTCCCTGGGTTCCCTTTATTGGAACTATGTTCCTTTTTATTTTTGTTTCGAATTGGTCGGGTGCTCTTTTACCTTGGAAAATTATAGAGTTACCCCATGGGGAATTAGCAGCGCCCACGAATGATATAAATACTACTGTTGCTTTAGCTTTACTCACGTCAGCGGCATATTTTTATGCTGGTCTTAGCAAAAAAGGATTGAGCTATTTCGAGAAATATATTAAACCAACTCCAATCCTTTTACCAATTAACATCCTAGAAGATTTCACAAAACCATTATCGCTTAGCTTTCGACTTTTCGGGAATATATTGGCGGATGAATTAGTCGTTGTTGTTCTTGTTTCTTTAGTCCCCTTAGTAATCCCTATACCGGTCATGTTTCTTGGATTATTTACAAGCGGTATTCAAGCTCTTATTTTTGCAACATTAGCCGCAGCCTATATAGGTGAATCCATGGAGGGTCATCATTGAATTGACTCTTTTTGGAAATAGTATTTTTTTTTTTTGCAGCTTAGCTCAATTCATGCATGGTTCCAGATAATCTGCTTGGTTGCAAAAAAATAGTTAGAAATGCGTATGAATATATAGCCTAGAGTTGTAGGAGAGAGAATAGAATAGACTATATTATGGAATTTTCAAAGTATATATGCATTAAGGAGGGTGGAGTCAGGCTAGATCTATACTATAATATCCTTAATGTCTATAAGTGGAGTCCTCTTTTATGCAGGTTTCCACTTTAAGCAATGATTTTAGAATCCGATTCAATAGAAAATGAGAAAATATGCAAACAAAATAGAAGAAACAAATGTATATATATAGGATATTATATTATATATTCCTAGGTTAGATTCATTATCTAATCCGATATATGGAT
>NW_028259982.1:0-29300 GCF_056163025.1 Triticum urartu | reverse complement strand
GTTTACGAAGAAACAACAAAAAAAATTCATATTCTGATACATAAGAGTTATATAGGAATTGAAATAGTCTTTTATTTTCTTTTTGAAAAAAAAAAATGGATTTCATTGAAGTAATAAAACTATTCCAATTCGAATAATAGTTGAGAAAGAATCGCAATAAATGCAAAGATGGAACATCTTGGATACGGTATTGAAGGAGTTGAACCAGGATTTCCAAATGGATAGGATAGGGTATTTCTATATGTGATAGATAATCCAAATGCAAAAATTTGTCTTCTAAAAAGGGAAATATTGAATGAATAGAGCGTAAATTCTGAAACTTTGGTATTTCTTTTTCTTTCAGACAAAAAAATTCCCGTAGCGAGAATGGGATTTCCACAACGATCGCAAACCCTTCAGATAGAATCTGAGAATAAAACTCAGAATAAAAATAATTTTTGTAATCCAATAATCGATCTTGGTTAGGATGATTAACCGAGTTATCCAAAAAATTCTGCTGATACATTCGAATAATTAAACGTTTCACAAGTAGTGAACTAAATTTCTTGTTATTACAACTAACAACTATTTCCACAGGTTCAGAACCATTTAATCCATAATGGTGGGCAAATGCATAAATATATTCCTGAAAGAGAAGTGGGTAGACAAAGTATTGTTGACGAGATTTATGTTTTTCTGAATACCCTTCGAATTTTTCCATTTGTATTTCTACTTGAATCAGAGAGAAGAAGCATTTCTCGGTTTATCGAATGATGATACATAGTGCAATATGGTCAGAACAGGGTGTTGCATTTTTAATACAAACCCTGGAAAGAAAGGGAGTCTAATCCACAGATCTTTTTCTGCTCCTTTTCTACCCAATTAGTTTATGTTTGTTCTAATTAAAAAAAAAGAACAGAACAAGTTTTTTATTTTTGCAGGCCAATCGCTCTTTTGACTTTGGAATACAGCCTCTTTATCAATATACTGCTTCTTTTACACATTCAATCCATAACATCCCTTATTCAATCCATAATCAAGAATAATTAGGATTTCTAAAAAAAAAAAGAAAAAATAAAGGGTCCACTCATAGGAAAACCCAACCTTTCCCCGCATCCGGCACTAATCTATTTTTAACGTCTAATTAGAGCGGGGAATCATTCCAATTAGGAAGTTCAGCTCGTTGCTTTTTATTTTACCAGAATTGGAGCCAGGCTCTATCCATTTATTCATTAGACCCAGAAAATCGTAATTTTGGATTCCATTCAAAAAAGATTGATTTTATTACGACATGCTATTTTTTCCATTCATTACCTTTGAGGATCAGTCGTGGTCTTCTAGACTCTACCAAGAGTCTGGACGAATTTGTTGTTTCATCCAAATGTGTAAAAGATCATAGTCGCACTTAAAAGCCGAGTACTCTACCATTGAGTTAGCAACCCAGATAAAAAAAGGATCTTAGATACGATCGAAATCCAAAAATCAATGGAATTACACCGCGCGCTTCTGTCAAAACATTGAACTAGCAAGACATCAAAAGATTTTTTTTATCGACCATGAAAAACACTCAAATGCCAAAACGAACAGGTCCGGTGAAATTCCACTAAAGTAAAGTTAAAAAAAGAGCGACCCTAATCACGATGGCCAAATTCTCCTTATTTTTAGCGATTTTTATTAACAAAAAATATATATTATAAAAAATATATATTATATTGTATGAGAATACATGCAAGAGGAACACCCTTATCATTTGAGCGAAGTGTAGGCGGAAAAATTGAATATGGAGTGAGGATAAAGAGACCCATCTATCTACAAATTCTATTTGTTCAATAGACCTTTGTCAATGGAAATACAATGGTAAGAAAACAAATTAGATAGAAAAAGTAAATAAAATAGGGGCTTATGTTGGATTGGCACGATATAATATAAATCCAAATAGGATTAAAAAAGAGGTAAATTGTGTCTAAATAATTAGACAACTAGGAATACTAATAATCTTCTCCTATCCTATTTTTTGATTCATTTAGTTCTTCAATTAACTCAAAGTTCTTTCTTTTTCTTTAAAGAATTCTGCCTTCCTTAAAATATCATAAACAGTTCTTGTTGGTTGAGCACCCTTTTCAAGGAAATAGAGAATAGCTGGAACATTTAAACAAGTTTGATTCTTTATCGGATCATAAAAACCTACTTTTTGAAGATCTCTTCCTTCTCTTCGAGATCGAACATCAATTGCAACGATTCGATAGACAGCTTATTGGGATAGATGTAGATAAACAACGCCCCCCCCTAGAAACGTATATGAGGTTTTCTCCTCATACGGCTCGAGAAAATGATTCGAATTTCTGTCGATAATAATAGAAATTAGACTATGACGTGCATTAATTTCCTTACAGAAAAAACAAATTTCATTTATACTCATGACTCAAGTGGGCTAATTTTGCCTGACAAACTTCGAAGGCAAAATCCTTCCAAAATTTTTGAGTCGTCTTTAAACTCTTTTCTTTGTCTCATTTCGAACGAATTGACTTTTATTCCTTATTCTAATCCAACTCTGTTGTTGAGACAATTGAAAATTGTGTTTACTTGTTCTGGAATCCTTTATCTTTGATTTGTGAAATCCTTGGGTTTAGACATTACTTCGGGAATTCCTATTTTTTTCTTTCAAAAGAGTAGCAACATACCCTTTTTTCTTATTTCCTTCGATAAAGCATTTATCTCTTCTATAGAAATCTAATAAGAGGGATTGATTCTGATATACTTTTATTGGACTTTCTTCTTATTTTAACCTTTCGATTTATTTCTATATTAAGGATAGACTGACAAAGTTGGCCTAATTTATTAGTTTTCACTAACCCTAGATTCTTTCCCTTGATAAAAAAAATTCTGTCCTCTCGAGCTCCATCGTGTACTATGTTACTTAAACCCAGCGCAAATTTGGTTCGGAACGAATAGAACAGGCTATGTCGAGCCAAGAGCATTTTCATTACTATGGAAAATGATGGATAGCAAAATCCACAATCGATCATGTCCTTCAAGTCGCACGTTGCTTTCTACCACATCGTTTTAAACGAAGTTTTACCATAACAAACATTCCTCTTTTCATTGCAAAGTGGTATAGAGAATTGATCCAATATGGATGGAATCATGAATAGTCATTGGTTTAGTTTTTTTATACTAATTAAAACTTGCTATCTATGGAGCAATATGGATAAAAGAAAGTAAGTATTTATCCGGGAAGCCTCCGCCAAGATCCAATTTATTTAAACCCATATTAAAATTCTATCATATGAATGAAACATAGTTTGAAAAAGACGACTAAACAAGTTTGCTTAAAACTTATTTATTCTTAAATTTCCACCCTCAACGGATGGCTCGAGATGATCAATCTTGAAGTGAGAAAAGAAGGATTGACTCTTCCTCAATAAATAAACTATCAACCTCCAAAAAAGTTTAATTAATTTAATTACTAGAATTAGAATTCTAGTAGTAATATATTTTTTCAGTACCAAAAACAATTAACTATAATAACTAAATAAACTATTCCAATGAAAAGATTGAAAGTTTTTGGTAGTTATAGAATTCTCGTACTTCTTCAACTCGAATACCAAAAGGAAGAAAAAAATATGACTAAGTGATTTTATAGTAGAGGCATATCCTGAATGTGCTTGATAGATCCCATTTTTTCATGAAAATAAAGATAGTCAATTTGACTGGACTTAAGACTTTATTATGTTTTCTGAGAAAGAATAAGATATCATTATTCTCTTTAATAAACTTTTGTCTCGTACGGAATACTATATGATTTCACCGTTTGTTTCATCAGAAACAATCTGGGACGGAAGGATTCGAACCTCCGAGTAACGGGACCAAAACCCGCTGCCTTACCACTTGGCCACGCCCCATTTCGGGTTTTATGCGACACTAATAAACACTAGTATGTTTATTTGTTATTCGTCAATACCATTTCAATTACATAAAAAAGGAGGGATATTCTCTTGCTAGTATTCTACACATGCGGATAATATAGAATCAAAAAAATGCATTGATCATTACATGGAATTCTATTAAGATATTATATGAAAGTCGAATTTATTCCACTCTCATTTGAGAGTGCGAATACAAGGAGGTATTTTGTGTTTGGGAAAGTCCGAAGAAAAAAGATTTTGAATCTGCCTTTTCCTTCTTTCCCTTAAAAAAATAACTCAAGAAAAATCCAATTATTTACTCTACAAGAATGAAATGCTTGTTATGCCTAATATACTTAGTTTAACCTGTATCTGTTTTAATTCTGTTCTTTATCCTACTAGTTTTTTCTTTGCCAAATTACCCGAAGCTTATGCTATTTTCAATCCAATCGTGGATATTATGCCTGTTATACCTCTATTCTTTTTTCTATTAGCCTTTGTTTGGCAAGCTGCTGTAAGTTTTCGATGAAATCTTTAGTACTCTGTATGCCAAATTGAATGATGTGTTCATTCCAAAAAAATTTTAAAATGGGTAAAAGCCGAGAAGTTTTATATTTTTATATTATGAACCTTCGATTCTAAAATTTAAATTCTTCTACATTGAATGGGTAGCTACAGCAATAAATTTGGATCAGCCTTTCTACTCCCCTGCACCTAGGTTGAGCAGGTACCTAAAGGTACCTACACAATACCTAACCACCTAACCCTATTTTTGCTATTGATAAGAGTGCTTATTATAAAAGAATTCTTGCAATTTTTTTCAAGAATTCTTTTTTGCATTTTTAGGTATAAAAAAAAACCATCCTAGTGGATCCGTGTGGTAAGGAAAAACTGGTAATCTATTCCTTAAAAAAAAATCTTGGAGATTATGTAATGCTTACTCTCAAACTTTTTGTTTATACAGTAGTGATATTCTTTGTTTCACTCTTTATCTTTGGATTCTTATCTAATGACCCAGGACGGAATCCTGGACGCGAGGAGTAAAAATTCAGTTTTTTTTTTTCTTATTGGATTTGTTTCGTACATTTATCTATGAGAAAATCCGGGGGTCAGAATTCTTTCCAATTCGAAAGTCCCAAATGATCCAAGGGAGCGGAAAGAGAGGGATTCGAACCCTCGGTACAAAAAAATTGTACAACGGATTAGCAATCCGCCGCTTTAGTCCACTCAGCCATCTCTCCACGTTCCAAAGCGAAAGGTTTCCGTGATATGATATAGGCAAGAAATAAGAAATAACGGTTGCAAAAAACCCCTTTTTTTTCTTTCAAAAGTCTATAAAAATTATATTGCCAATTCCATTTTAATTATATTCTTTTTTCTTAATGTTAATAAAAAAAGAAGAAAATTCTTGTTTTTTCTTTCTAAAAATCGATATTGGCCGAGAGACAATCAAATAGATTTTCTCTTTAGCGGGCATTTCCATATAGGACTTGTTATAATTATAATAAAACAAGCAGGTTATATAAAAAAAACGCTTTTTTTGTCGATTATTTATCAAGAAAGCAAAAAGGGTTCTTATCAAATCCACCATAAAATTGGAAAGAAGCATAAAGTAAGTAGACCTGACTCCTTTAATGATGCCTCTATCCGCTATTCTGATATATAAATTCGATGTAGATGAAATTGTATAAGCGAATTTTTTTTATTTCCTTAGACTTAGACCGCGCAAGACAAGAATTTTTCGCTATTTACGATTTCATATTCTTGTTACTAGATGTTCTATAGGAATAAGAAGAAATCGCAACTCCTTTGCGCTACACATAAAATTGGATTTCGAAGGTCCATTTTTTTTTTTCAGAATCCTCTATTATTTTAGTTCTTCCACCCATGCAATAGAGAGGGAATGGGAAAAGAAGGGTTACTTTTATTTGCATTTTTCCCTTAAAAGATAGACTTTGAAATAGGAGTCTTGGAATAATGCTGAATTCAAAGGTTTATTTCTTTCTATAGTATAAGAAAAACAATTTATTTCTATTTCTATAGTATAAGAAAAACAAATAAATAGTATAAGAAAAACAAATCGAATCAAATTCATGGATTTACCACGACCTCGGTTGTGACTGTGACTCCATAGATAAAAATGGGAAATTTCTCTCTTCGAGACCATTGAAAAAGGGCATTGAACGAGAAAGAAATCGTCCACAGATAATAAAACTATCATATGCCTTGGAAAGTGATATGAGGTGCTCGGAAATGGTTGAAGTAATTGAATAGGAGGATCACTATGACTATAGCCCTTGGTAGAATTCCTAAAGAAGAAAATGATCTATTTGATACTATGGATGACTGGTTACGAAGGGACCGTTTCGTTTTTGTAGGATGGTCTGGCCTATTGCTCTTTCCTTGTGCTTATTTCGCTTTAGGGGGTTGGTTTACAGGGACAACTTTTGTAACTTCTTGGTATACCCATGGATTGGCTAGTTCCTATTTGGAAGGTTGTAATTTCTTAACCGCAGCAGTTTCTACCCCTGCCAATAGTTTAGCACACTCTTTGTTGCTACTATGGGGGCCCGAAGCACAAGGAGATTTTACTCGTTGGTGTCAATTAGGCGGTCTATGGACTTTTGTAGCTCTCCACGGGGCTTTTGCACTAATAGGTTTCATGTTACGCCAATTTGAACTTGCTCGGTCTGTTCAATTGCGGCCTTATAATGCAATCTCATTCTCTGGTCCAATTGCTGTTTTTGTTTCTGTATTCCTTATTTATCCACTGGGGCAATCTGGTTGGTTCTTTGCGCCGAGTTTTGGCGTAGCAGCGATATTTCGATTCATCCTTTTCTTCCAAGGATTTCATAATTGGACGTTGAACCCATTTCATATGATGGGAGTTGCCGGAGTATTAGGTGCGGCTCTGCTATGCGCTATTCATGGAGCGACCGTAGAAAACACTCTATTTGAGGACGGTGATGGTGCAAATACCTTCCGTGCTTTTAACCCAACTCAAGCTGAAGAAACTTATTCAATGGTCACTGCTAACCGCTTTTGGTCCCAAATCTTTGGTGTTGCTTTTTCCAATAAACGTTGGTTACATTTCTTTATGCTATTTGTACCCGTCACCGGTTTATGGATGAGTGCTATTGGCGTAGTTGGCTTGGCTCTGAACTTACGTGCCTATGACTTTGTTTCCCAGGAAATCCGTGCAGCGGAAGATCCTGAATTTGAGACTTTCTACACCAAAAATATTCTTTTAAACGAGGGTATTCGTGCGTGGATGGCAGCTCAGGATCAGCCTCATGAAAATCTTATATTCCCTGAGGAGGTTCTACCACGTGGAAACGCTCTTTAATGGAACTTTCGTTTTAGCTGGTCGTGACCAAGAAACCACCGGCTTTGCTTGGTGGGCTGGGAATGCCAGACTTATCAATTTGTCCGGTAAACTGCTTGGAGCTCATGTAGCTCATGCCGGATTAATCGTATTCTGGGCCGGAGCAATGAACCTATTTGAAGTGGCCCATTTCGTACCAGAAAAGCCCATGTATGAACAAGGGTTGATTTTACTTCCACACTTAGCTACTCTAGGTTGGGGAGTAGGGCCAGGGGGGGAAGTTCTAGATACTTTTCCGTACTTTGTATCTGGCGTACTTCACCTAATTTCCTCCGCAGTCTTAGGCTTCGGTGGCATTTATCACGCGCTTCTGGGACCCGAGACTCTTGAGGAATCTTTTCCATTCTTTGGTTATGTCTGGAAAGATAGAAATAAAATGACTACAATTTTGGGTATTCACTTAATTTTGTTAGGTCTAGGTGCTTTTCTTCTAGTACTCAAGGCTCTTTATTTTGGCGGTGTATATGATACCTGGGCCCCTGGGGGGGGAGATGTAAGAAAAATTACCAATTTGACCCTTAGTCCCAGTGTTATATTTGGTTATTTACTAAAATCTCCTTTTGGTGGAGAAGGGTGGATTGTTAGTGTAGATGATTTAGAAGATATAATTGGTGGGCATGTATGGTTGGGTTTTATTTGTGTATTTGGCGGAATTTGGCATATTTTAACCAAACCCTTCGCATGGGCTCGCCGTGCATTTGTATGGTCTGGAGAAGCTTACTTGTCTTATAGTTTAGCTGCTTTATCTGTCTTTGGTTTTATCGCTTGTTGTTTTGTATGGTTCAATAATACAGCTTATCCGAGTGAGTTTTATGGACCCACCGGGCCAGAAGCTTCTCAAGCTCAAGCATTTACTTTTCTAGTTAGAGACCAGCGTCTTGGAGCTAATGTGGGATCCGCTCAAGGACCCACAGGTTTAGGTAAATATCTAATGCGTTCCCCAACTGGGGAGGTTATCTTTGGAGGGGAAACTATGCGTTTTTGGGACCTTCGTGCTCCATGGTTAGAACCTCTAAGGGGCCCCAACGGTTTGGACTTGAGTAGGTTGAAAAAAGACATACAACCTTGGCAAGAACGACGCTCAGCAGAATATATGACCCACGCTCCTTTAGGCTCTTTAAATTCCGTGGGTGGCGTAGCTACCGAGATCAATGCAGTTAATTATGTCTCTCCTAGAAGTTGGTTATCAACTTCTCATTTTGTTCTAGGATTCTTCTTTTTTGTGGGCCATTTATGGCATGCAGGAAGAGCCCGAGCTGCTGCAGCAGGTTTTGAAAAGGGAATCGATCGTGATTTGGAACCTGTTCTTTACATGAACCCTCTTAACTAAGATTTTCTTATTTATACCTGTTCTACTTTTTTTCTGTTCTGGCTCGGTTATTCCATCTAGCCGAGCCATTCATTCCTTTTTATGAAAGAAAGATAAGGGACAGAAAAAAAAAATAAATAAAAATGAAAGAAACAAACGTATTCAATAAGCAAAAGGAGAGAGAGGGATTCGAACCCTCGATAGTTCCTAGAACTATACCGGTTTTCAAGACCGGAGCTATCAACCACTCAGCCATCTCTCCACAGCCTAATCCTTATTTTACTCCTACAAATAGAACATAGCCATATAAAAAATAAAAAGATTTATTAGCCTCTAGAAAGATATCAGATACAAGTTCCTTTTCGATATATCTCTGTATACTGTATACACGGATACAGGATCCGCTATACCCGCTTGTGAAATAAAGAGTAAATAATCTCTTCTCACCCCCATATCCAAATAAAAAAGCGGTTTAAGTAATAAATTTGAATTAAAGAGAAGAATCAATGGATTCATGATTAAACCCCTCCTACTTCTTGTATTTTTTTACAATTTTGGTTTAAGTGAGGGATCAAATATGTAGTCAACTTTATTTGATGGTAGCTTGGAGGATTAGAAATATGACTATTGCTTTCCAATTAGCTGTTTTTGCATTAATTGCGACTTCCTCAGTCTTAGTAATTAGTGTACCCCTTGTATTTGCTTCTCCTGATGGTTGGTCAAATAATAAAAATGTTGTATTTTCCGGTACATCATTATGGATTGGACTAGTCTTTCTCGTAGCTATTCTGAATTCTCTCATTTCTTAAATGAAATTTGGTTAATATTTATTAACCCCATAAAAAAGAAATAATAAAGGCCATTTCTTCTAAAAAATTAGAATAGTGAGACGTATTAAAACGCAATTTGCGTTCCGAATTGCTAGCTCTTCTCTTTCAGTATTATGAAATTCCATTCCCATTAGAATATTCATTGACAGATAATAAAAAAAGGAAAACTCTAATATAATAGAAAATGAAATGAAACGGTCGACCCAGACATAGAAGGTCGACCCAGGCGGATATACGCTATAAAATATATACCGTAGCGAGCGTAGTTCAATGGTAAAATATCTCCTTGCCAAGGAGAAGATACGGGTTCGATTCCCGCCGCTCGCCCGCTTAATTTATCAAAGTACTATGATAAAAAGTTTAGTCTAGTTAACTGTTTAACTACTTATATTAAATTAAGTATTAATTAGGTGTTAGTCTAGTGCCGTATCCCTTACTATCTTACCCTTCCTTTGCATCCCACTCAAAAAAAGAGGGCGCTCCAGAGGCAGAAATAGAACTCGCCAACAGAGCTCCAAAAATTGGGTATTAACTGAGACAAACAACGGGCAAACTTTTTTTAAAGGGAAGGGAGAGGTAGACTGTCCCTTTCGTTTCATTTTTATTTTCTGCAGGGTAGGGAGAGGCCTTGCGCCTTCTTTTTTTGAAGGCAAGTGACTTCGCAAACTGCTCAATTTTGCCCTCTAGGGCCGGGAACTAATGAATAAAAAAGGGTTGGATACGCCCCTCTACCATACATATCTAGAGAAATAGAATAGTCCTTTTATACAGACTGCTAAGTGCGGAGACGGGAATCGAACCCGTGACCTCAAGGTTATGAGCCTCGTGAGCTACCAAACTGCTCTACTCCGCTCTGGAGTACCAGAAACTGGTGGACAAAAAAGGCTTGAATACAAGCCTCTAACATGTCTAGACAAATAGAATACTCCTTTTATACAGAATGGAGCGGGTAGCGGGAATCGAACCCGCATCGTTAGCTTGGAAGGCTAGGGGTTATAGTCGACGTTGGTTGATTATTTTTAACGTCTCTAATTCAAAACCGAACATGAAATTTTGATTTCATTCGGCTCCTTTATGGATATTCTCACCACTTAACATCTATGTCAGCTTTTCTATTTGAATGGAACCAAAGCTCTCCGCTTTCTAGATGATCCTTATAGAGTAGGAGATAGAAATTCTATCTAAATTCATCTAATCTACTTACTTCGTTCCCTAATTTCATTCAAGAGATCCTGAGGAAAAGAATTGGGTTTCCACCGAGCTGAAACAATATGCGGATGGTTCTAGTAAACCAAAACTATCGTTTTTTAGCTATTTGGCTTCCTTATTCCTTATTTTAAGAAGATTTAGTTACGATTGGAAATCAACTTTTTTGTATCTTCATCCATAGATCCTTTACTCATATTTTCAAAATTGGAATACTTAATCCAATGCAAAATTATGCTTCGCGACTCTGTACTCATAATCCTATTTTTATTTTGGATGCAATTTAAATTAGTCTTTGGATACAAATCGCCAGAATGTATATTCTTCCTCAATATGCTATTGAGAGGAAAAGGATTTAATCCTTTATAAGAACTAAAGTTTTCATCGGAATATAAAAATAAAAAACTTAAGGATGCCTTAAGTATATCATTTCAAATTCAGTTATTAATAGAACGAATCACACTTTTACCACTAAACTATACCCGCTACATTGTAGATTATGGTATAAATGGTACCCTTTGTCAAGGATAGCCATTTGACAAGAAGGCTAATTCCCCCTTATTGAATCAGATGGAGAAGGTTCATGACACTGAGCCGTTGGTACTTCTACTTCGATCGCTCGCCTTTACTTTAGGATTTAGATAGCCCCTCTGGTCTGTAAAAAAAATCTTTTCTTACCATGCTAATAGCGCCTGAACCAAATGTATTTATTTTGATTAGGATCCTATTCTACGGTTACGACTACAATAATAATTATTTACTTTGCAAGGACGTAAGTGTGTCAGACTGCTAAATTGTTTTATTATTCCTACAATATAAACTAGGGGATATAGGGGGTAACACTGTCCCTATAAATTCCTTTTTTCCTTTTCTTTTTTGTCCAGAATTGAACAAAAAAGAAATTATGGAAGATGTTTTCTTCCCCCATTAAGTCCGAGCCATAGAGTAAGAGTGAGATGAGTTTTCCAAATTCATCATAGACTTTCCCTATGGCTTGATAGAAGTAAGCAGCAAAGAGTCGTAACTTAAAGAAAAAAACGGACAGGGCCGACAGATTTACCTGATGTAAAGAAGATCCTAAAAGTCTCTGATTAGTCGACTCTCTCCATTTAACACTTTCCTCTCTCTCCTTTTTTCCACTGACTCAATTCTAGTTTATTAGATTCTTGTTTAAAAGAATGCAAAAAGTTCAATAGAACTAAGAACACATAAAAAATAGCATAGAGGATCAAGGCCATTACCAAAAGTTCCTCCCAAGGATCCTATATCCTATTGGGTATCTGTTCCCCGCCTTTTCCCGCTAGGATCGGAAATCTTATATTTTCCATATCCATATACCGTTGAATCCTTGGGGTTCCAGAATCCGCCTATTTTACTAGTCTTCGGAAACGGAAAACCCTGAACCAAGAAGAGTTGGATATGTTATGTAGGGTATGTTTTTTTTTATTAATTTTATTTTGAGCTCTCAAGATATCGATATATACATATACAATCTCTACATAATGTCTCTCTCTCTATCTCTATATATTATATATATAATATGTACATTATGCAGTAGACCCATAATGGGAAATCCAAGTGGCTAATTTTTGAATTAAATAAAAAGCCCTTTTAACTCAGTGGTAGAGTAATGCCATGGTAAGGCATAAGTCATCGGTTCAAATCCGATAAAGGGCTTTTTAAATTAGTGGTAGAGTAATCTCGTGCTAAGACGTAAGTCGTTGGTTCGAATCTGATAGAGTACTTTTCTACTAAATTGATTCACTTTTTTTCTTTGTTTTTGAAACTTTCTCTATATTTTTAGAGAATTTTATGACTTAGTGCGGGATGGATGCATTTTTGGTATGAACACTAAATGAAGCACGGAGAATTAATCTATAACGATCAACTAAAAAAAATCCTAGATGAAAACATAACAGAAAAGTTGGAAAAACTCTTTGCTTTGGATCTATTTATACTTTTCGAGTATATTGACAATTCCAAAAAACTGCTCATACTATGATTATAGTATAATCACGAGCGGTTGTATATGGCCCTATCGTCTAGTGATGCCCCTATCGTCTAGTGGTTCAGGACATCTCTCTTTCAAGGAGGCAGCGGGGATTCGACTTCCCCTGGGGGTAGGGAGTATTATGAAAGGAGGTTAATCATAGATTAGCAAAAACCCTAGAATAAATTCTTCCTGGGTCGATGCCCGAGTGGTTAATGGGGACGGACTGTAAATTCGTTGACAATGTCTACGCTGGTTCAAATCCAGCTCGGCCCAAACCAAAAATCTAGGGCTTCGTGAGTATGAACTAAATCCTTTTGTTTTTCTTCCATAAAATAAAATGTCTGATCTATAGAAATAAAAGATAAAGAAAAAAGGGAAATTTTTTTTTCTAATCCATATCTCTCTCATTCCTTTCTTACAAACAAAAGAGTTTTTCTTATTGAAGGCTGGATTATTATCCATTTTTAGTGATAAAAAATCACGACATACTAGTTATGTCACTCTCACTATACCCACGTATAATATAATATGTGGGTATGTAGTATATGATTCGTCTATTTCTTAGAGTACGAAAGACGAATCGAATCTTCTTATGGTTCTATTTAAGAATGGGTATGCCATACACCCCGCGGGGATTGTAGTTCAATTGGTCAGAGCACCGCCCTGTCAAGGCGGAAGCTGCGGGTTCGAGCCCCGTCAGTCCCGAACTAGGGTTCAATGAATGGAGAAATTGATATTTCCTTTTTCCATGAAAAAAAGGGGCAGGGAGCAAGATCAAATACCCACAGGGCACCCTTACTTCACTTTTTTATTTTGCATCTCTCATTAAAGAGGGAGGGAGGGCATATAGGAATTTTTTTTTCACTACTCCCAATCGATAAAGAAAGACACACATACGATATGTGGATTAGTAGAATTTAGGATATTATATTACTCTATCTTTCTTTATGATGATACCATCCTCATCTTAATTTCCTATTCCACTCTTATGGAATAGAGTACCGGTATTTTACCGGAATCCATACATAAATCGTATTCCCTTTTTATTTCAGACCTCTTTTCCCCATCTCACTTCTACTGCTTATTTGGATGTCTATGTGACCCATAGAAAGTGAAAGTTGGTCATATAATACATACATAATTGTATGTATAACTATAAGAAAAAGGAAGGGAAATTGTATAAGATTAAGAAAGTATAAGATTAAGAAAGCTCGTGGGTTAGAGATATAGAAAAGAAAAAGTAGAAAAGGATTAAAAAAGAGGGAATTCCTAATCCAATCAAAAAACCCATTTTGGTCTTAGTGTGGATAGAGGATCTTCCTATGTTATACTATATAACTCTCATCCGTGAAATATAACTCTCATCCATGAATTGATTTGATAGATCCGATATTCATAATATTGAATTGATTCAGTATTATCAGAATGCAAGCCCTACCCTTGAATTTACAAGATACCCCTTTTTCCTCTCCATGGGATTACATCCCGAGTTATTGTGAAAATAAAAAATAAAGAGGTTATGGAAGTCAATATTCTCGCATTTATTGCTACTGCACTGTTCATTCTAGTTCCTACTTCTTTTTTACTTATTATTTATGTAAAAACAGTCAGCCAAAATAATTAATTGGAATTCCAATTAATCATTGAAGAAATTAAAAAGGGATTAAATAAAAAAAATCCAAGTCTTAAATGAAAGGATCTGGTTGGAATCTTAAAGTGTGGTAGAAAGAACTACATATAGTTTTTTCTACGACACTTTAGATTCTTTCTATTATATTATCTTTGAATCTACATAGAATAGATTAGTAGATTGAAATAGTTAAGTAGTCTAATTCAATTTCTTTTTTCATTGCATCCACTTAATTTCAATCAGGTCAAAATAAAAAAATCTAAGACAATTCTTGACCAAAGAATCCATGGAAGGAAAGAAAAATAATATGAAGAATAGACTATAGTAAAAAGTAAAAGGAAATGGAAAATGTGTGATATGCCGTGAATAGTTCCGTGGAAGAAAGTCTAATTTTCTTATGTATAGAACTTTTTTTAACCATTCGTCATTTCTAGTAGAAATTCTGAATTGGTATAATGGCTCTTTCTTACATTACAACTTACAATACAAGAGTTTCTTACAGGAGTGAAACAAAACTAAAGAAAAAGATTAAAGAATAACGTTTGACAAAATGATTAATGCAAAATGATCCATTAAAGAAAAGAATTGATACAACAATTTGATTACTTAATCAATTAGTAGTATCCCTAGAGTCCACTCCTTCCCCATACTACTAGTGAAAGAGAAAATGTAAAGACTACCATTAAAGCAGCCCAAGCGAGACTTACTATATCCATCTAAATTATGTCTCCTATTTCTATGAAGGGATTATTCTACTATTGATCAATAATCATAGTGGAATCAAGGGTACAGAGTCAAAAAGGGATTCCGCCCTAAGGCCATGGATCAATCAGTTCAAGGAATTTACTCCTAACAAATTCTTATAGGAATTCTGGTAGAATTAGAGAGCATTAAAAATACGAGATACTATAGCCCTTTTTTCCTTAAAAAAGAAAGAGTACGGGAATGATGTCCTGAATAGAAGAAGCGGGAATAGGAAGATTTTTTATTCCTTTTGTTACTCTTTTTTTTTTTTTTAAGCAAAGGACGCCCGAATATACCATAAAATTATCGATAGATAAATATTTATTGGATACCTACCTTACCTAATGTTTATTTTTGACCTAAACCCTGCAGCCTTGCTTTGTATCATTCTATGAAAGAATGAAGAGATTTTATCCATAATACAACTCCTAAATTGATTTTTGATCGACCTATTTAATCTGATTCTCGTTAGAATTAAGTAGTCCTTACTTTAGTGTATGTAGGTAACATAAGATGTACGATAAAAAAATGTATAATAATTAGTAAGTCTTGATATTCTTTCGTGGAGTCCCTTCTTGAATCTTAGATTGAAAAAAAAAAAGAATGCCCCTTAGGGACCTTTCTTTGGATACCAAGATTTCTGACATCTTATCCTCGTATTTTAAAATTATCAAATCGAATCTCAATTAAGAACCAATTCAAATTCATATAATAAAAGAATAAGGAAACACTACCTCACCCCTATTGATAACCATTTTGGCCACTACCGTCAAAACAAACCCTAACCCTAGTTTGAGGATAGAACTATGGTATGGTTTCTCTAAACCCAGTATCGGCAGGCCCAGTTACTCTCTTGCCCGAACTTATGCGAAGTAAAAATTTATCGAATTCGATCAGCACTATAAAAAAAACCTAAGTATTTTATTGATCAGGCGGCACCCAGATTTGAACTGGGGATAAAGGATTTGCAGTCCCCTGCCTTACCGCTTGGCCATGCCGCCAAAAAATCCGATCAAAAATCTAGAAAACAGCAAGTATTCATCCACGTTTTCTTACGAAAAGCCCCTTTTATTTTGAATATAATTCTACTTACTTTTTTCCAATCTTTTTCAAAAAATCTATTCCTGCTTTTTTTGATCCAGTTTCTATTATTCTCCTCGATAGATTCTATCTTAAAACATACATTGTTAACACAATAAAACTTCCCATTTCTTTCTATTGAGATGAAAAAGAAGAAAAAGTGGATTTCTATTCACAGGCTGCAAAATTCAGAATAAATTGGAACCGTTAACTAGAATTCTCTTTTTTTTATTGCAGTAGTGAACTACTCTTAAATCGGTATTATCTCCCCCCCCTTCAATGGCATAATAAAATATTATGGCTTTATGCTTAATCCGTGTATAGGTAAACTTTAGGTCCGAACAGCATTATTATCCAAAGATCCCCTTTATGTACATATCTCTATGGGGAATCATGCTTTAATTTTTCAAAGTATTAAATTAAATATCTTGAATAAAAAAAGGAAATTTGCTCTGATATAGAGTATAACCTGACTATCTTGGCGTACCCAAGTGAAATTACGATAAAAGAAAAGCATGGATATGGGGAGAGGTGGATAACTAGATTGGCATGTACTTAAAAAAGGGACTTACTTTATTTTAGAATTCCACAATGATATACTGAATTTTCTAGCAATTATACTACTCCGATCCGAAATAAAAAAGAACCCTCAAATTATTTTGAGAAATTAAAGTAAGCACGCTATTCTAAATCGAAGTAAAGTCAAACTTTCTAGTATATTATATTACGGCTTTATTACATTCATAGAAAGGAGATAAAATGAGAAATCTTTGCCATCCAATCTGATTAGAATATCATAACATAAAGTATAAGTGGCAGAATTTTTTTTGTAGGAATGTTTTATCAATTCATTTTCATTTCATTTGTACCCCTGGCAAACTCGAACTTTCGTCCAAATGGTCTCTATTCATATGTATGAAATACATATATGAAATACGTATGTGGAGTTCCCTAGAATTTCATGTGATTCAGTAAACAGAATATAGATTCCATGATTGCTAGATCGATCCATAGGGATTGATGAAGAGTGAGCTGATAATGGAATTTTTCTTTGATAAACAGGAAACTTAAGATTAAGATGCTCCGGAATGGAAACGAGGGAATGTCCACAATACCCGGATTTAGTCAGATCCAATTCGAGGGATTTTGTAGGTTCATTAATCAAGCCTTGGCAGAAGAACTTGACAAGTTTCCAACAATTAAAGATCCAGATCACGAAATTGCATTTCAATTATTTGCGAAAGGATATCAACTGCTAGAACCCTCGATAAAAGAAAGAGATGCTGTGTATGAATCACTCACCTATTCTTCCGAATTATATGTATCTGCGAGATTAATTTTTGGTTTCGATGTGCAAAAGCAAACCATTTCTATCGGAAACATTCCTATAATGAATTCCTTAGGAACCTTTATTATAAATGGAATATACCGAATTGTGATCAATCAAATATTGCTAAGTCCTGGTATTTACTACCGCTCGGAATTAGATCATAAGGGAATTTCTATCTACACTGGCACTATAATATCAGATTGGGGGGGGAGATCGGAATTAGCAATTGATAAAAAAGAAAGGATATGGGCTCGCGTGAGTAGAAAACAAAAGATATCTATTCTAGTTCTATCATCAGCTATGGGTTCGAATCTAAGAGAAATTCTGGATAATGTTTCCTACCCTGAAATTTTCTTGTCTTTCCCGAATGCTAAAGAGAAGAAGAGGATTGAGTCAAAAGAAAAAGCTATTTTGGAGTTTTATCAACAATTTGCTTGTGTAGGTGGGGACCTGGTATTTTCGGAGTCCTTATGCGAGGAATTACAAAAGAAATTTTTTCAACAAAAATGTGAATTAGGAAGGATTGGTCGACGAAATATGAATCGGAGACTTAATCTTGATATTCCTCAGAACAATACATTCTTGTTACCACGAGATGTATTGGCCGCTACGGATCATTTGATTGGAATGAAATTTGGAACGGGTATACTTGACGATGACGATATGAATCACTTGAAAAATAAACGTATTCGTTCGGTTGCGGATCTGTTACAAGATCAATTCGGATTGGCTCTTGGTCGTTTACAACATGCAGTTCAAAAAACTATTCGTAGAGTATTCATACGTCAATCGAAACCGACTCCCCAAACTTTGGTAACTCCAACTTCAACTTCAATTTTATTAATAACTACTTATGAGACCTTTTTTGGCACATACCCGTTATCTCAAGTTTTTGATCAAACGAATCCATTGACACAAACTGTTCATGGGCGAAAAGTGAGTTGTTTAGGTCCTGGAGGGTTGACGGGGAGAACCGCAAGTTTTCGGAGCCGAGATATTCATCCGAGTCACTATGGGCGTATTTGTCCAATTGACACGTCTGAAGGAATCAATGTTGGACTTACTGGATCCTTAACAATTCATGCGAGAATTGATCACTTGTGGGGATCCATAGAGAGTCCGTTTTATGAAATATCTGCTGAGAAAGCAAAAGAAAAAAAAGAGAGACAGGTGGTTTATCTATCACCAAATAGAGATGAATATTATATGATAGCAGCAGGAAATTCTTTGTCCTTGAATCAAGGTATTCAGGAAGAACAGGTTGTTCCGGCTAGATACCGTCAAGAATTCTTGACTATTGCATGGGAACAGATTCATGTTAGAAGTATTTTTCCTTTCCAATATTTTTCTATTGGGGGTTCTCTCATTCCTTTTATTGAGCACAATGATGCGAATCGGGCTTTAATGAGTTCTAATATGCAGCGCCAAGCAGTTCCGCTTTCTCGGTCCGAGAAATGCATTGTTGGAACTGGATTGGAACGCCAAACAGCTCTAGATTCGAGGGTTTCCATTATAGCCGAACGCGAGGGAAAGATCATTTCTACTGATAGTCATAAGATACTTTTATCAAGTAGTGGGAAGACTATAAGTATTCCTTTAGTTAACCACCGTCGCTCTAACAAAAATACTTGTATGCACCAAAAACCCCGGGTTCCACGGGGTAAATCCATTAAAAAAGGACAAATTTTAGCAGAAGGAGCTGCTACAATTGGGGGCGAACTTGCTTTAGGAAAAAACGTATTAGTAGCTTATATGCCATGGGAAGGTTACAATTTTGAAGACGCAGTACTAATTAGCGAACGTTTGGTATATGAAGATATTTATACCTCTTTTCACATCCGGAAATATGAAATTCAGACGGATACGACAAGCCAGGGCTCCGCTGAAAAAATCACTAAAGAAATACCACATCTAGAAGAACATTTACTCCGCAATTTGGACAGAAATGGAGTTGTTAGGTTGGGATCCTGGGTAGAAACTGGTGATATTTTAGTAGGTAAATTAACGCCTCAGATAGCGAGCGAATCATCTTATATCGCGGAAGCTGGATTATTACGGGCCATATTTGGCCTTGAGGTTTCCACTTCAAAAGAAACTTCTCTGAAATTACCTATAGGTGGAAGAGGGCGCGTTATCGATGTGAAATGGATCCAAAGGGACCCGCTCGACATAATGGTTCGTGTATATATTTTACAGAAACGTGAAATCAAAGTTGGGGATAAAGTAGCCGGAAGACATGGGAATAAAGGGATCATTTCCAAAATTTTGCCTAGGCAAGATATGCCCTATTTGCAAGATGGAACACCCGTTGATATGGTCTTCAATCCCTTAGGAGTACCCTCCCGAATGAATGTGGGACAAATATTTGAAAGCTCGCTCGGATTAGCGGGGGATCTGCTAAAGAAACATTATAGAATAGCACCCTTTGATGAGAGATATGAGCAAGAGGCTTCAAGAAAACTTGTGTTTTCAGAATTATATGAAGCCAGTAAAGAAACAAAAAATCCATGGGTATTTGAACCCGAGTACCCGGGAAAAAGCAGAATATTTGATGGAAGAACAGGCGACCCCTTTGAGCAACCTGTTCTAATAGGGAAGTCCTATATCTTAAAATTAATTCATCAAGTTGATGAGAAAATTCATGGGCGTTCTACTGGGCCCTACTCACTTGTTACACAACAACCGGTTAGAGGAAGAGCCAAGCAAGGGGGACAACGAGTAGGAGAAATGGAAGTTTGGGCTTTAGAAGGATTTGGTGTTGCTCATATTTTACAAGAGATACTTACTTATAAATCTGACCATCTTATAGCTCGCCAAGAAATACTTAATGCTACGATCTGGGGAAAAAGAATACCTAATCATGAGGATCCTCCAGAATCTTTTCGAGTGCTCGTTCGAGAACTACGATCTTTGGCTCTAGAACTGAATCATTTCCTTGTATCTGAAAAGAACTTCCAGGTTAATAGGGAGGAAGTTTGATCGGAATAAATATAAATTCTTTTCTTATTTCTATTTTATGATTGACCAATATAAACATCAACAACTTCAAATTGGACTCGTTTCCCCTCAACAAATAAAGGCTTGGGCTAACAAAAACCTACCTAATGGAGAAGTCGTTGGCGAAGTCACAAGGCCCTCTACTTTTCATTATAAAACCGATAAACCAGAAAAAGATGGATTGTTTTGCGAAAGAATCTTTGGACCCATAAAAAGCGGGATTTGCGCTTGTGGCAATTCTCGAGCGAGCGGAGCTGAAAACGAAGACGAAAGATTTTGCCAAAAATGCGGGGTCGAATTTGTGGATTCTCGGATACGAAGATATCAAATGGGATACATCAAACTCGCATGTCCCGTGACTCATGTGTGGTATTTGAAAGGTCTTCCTAGTTATATCGCGAATCTTTTAGATAAACCTCTTAAGAAGTTGGAGGGCCTAGTATACGGCGATTTCTCTTTTGCTAGGCCCAGCACTAAAAAACCCACTTTTTTACGATTACGAGGTTTATTCGAAGAGGAAATTGCATCCTGTAACCACAGCATTTCTCCCTTTTTTTCTACCCCAGGCTTTGCAACATTTCGAAATCGGGAAATTGCGACAGGAGCAGGTGCTATTAGAGAACAATTAGCAGATTTGGATTTGCGAATTATTATAGAGAATTCTTTGGTCGAATGGAAGGAATTAGAAGACGAGGGGTATAGTGGAGATGAGTGGGAAGATAGAAAAAGACGAATAAGAAAAGTTTTTTTGATTAGACGCATGCAATTGGCGAAACATTTTATTCAAACAAATGTAGAACCAGAATGGATGGTTTTGTGCTTATTACCGGTTCTTCCTCCCGAATTGAGACCTATTGTTTATAGGTCTGGAGATAAAGTAGTGACTTCAGACATTAATGAACTTTATAAGAGAGTTATCCGTCGGAACAACAATCTTGCCTATCTATTAAAAAGAAGTGAATTAGCGCCAGCAGATTTAGTAATGTGCCAGGAAAAATTGGTACAAGAAGCCGTGGATACACTTCTTGATAGTGGGTCCCGCGGGCAACCGACGAGGGATGGTCACAATAAAGTATACAAATCACTTTCAGATGTAATTGAAGGTAAAGAGGGAAGGTTTCGCGAGACTCTGCTTGGGAAACGGGTCGATTACTCGGGGCGTTCTGTCATTGTTGTGGGTCCTTCGCTTTCATTACATCAATGTGGATTACCTCTAGAGATAGCAATAAAGCTTTTTCAGCTATTTGTAATTCGCGATTTAATCACGAAACGCGCCACTTCTAATGTAAGGATTGCTAAAAGGAAAATTTGGGAAAAAGAACCCATTGTATGGGAAATACTTCAAGAAGTTATGCGGGGACATCCTGTACTGTTAAATAGAGCACCTACCCTGCATAGATTAGGCATACAGGCCTTTCAACCCACTTTAGTAGAGGGGCGTACTATTTCTTTACACCCATTAGTGTGTAAGGGTTTCAATGCGGACTTTGATGGAGATCAAATGGCTGTTCATCTACCTTTATCCTTGGAAGCTCAGGCAGAAGCCCGTTTACTTATGTTTTCTCATATGAATCTCTTATCTCCCGCTATTGGGGATCCTATTTGCGTACCAACCCAAGACATGCTTATCGGGCTTTATGTATTAACGATTGGAAAGCGTCGAGGTATTTGTGCAAATAGATATAATAGTTGCAGAAACTACCCAAATCTAAAAGTAAATTACAATAATAATAATAATTTTAAATATAGGAAAGATAAAGAACCCCATTTTTCTAGTTCTTATGATGCACTGGGAGCTTATAGACAAAAACTAATCAGTTTAGATAGTCCCTTGTGGCTACGATGGAACCTGGATCAACGCGTCATTGGGTCAAGAGAAGTTCCGATTGAAGTTCAATATGAATCTTTGGGGACTTATCATGAGATTTATGCCCACTATCTAATAATGGGAAATAGAAAAAAAGAAATTCGTTCGATATACATTCGAACCACTCTTGGTCATATTTCTTTTTATAGAGAAATAGAGGAAGCCATACAAGGATTTAGTCAGGCCTATTCATACACTACCTAAACAAGAAAGTTAGATTCGGCGATGCCCCTCCCCTTTCGGGGGGCATTCCGATTTCCCTAGTATCATCATTATTTGCCACGCGAATCCAGATTGAGATTGAGGCAATTAAGTTAATTAAATTTTCGAATCACTGACTCAGGCCCATTGTCGAATCCTACTCAGCAATTGTCGAATCCTACTCAGCCGAAAAGGGGGTACTTATGTATGGCGGAACGGGCCAATCTGGTCTTTCATAATAAAGAGATAGACGGAACTGGTATGAAACGACTTATTAGCAGATTAATAGATCATTTTGGAATGGGATATACATCCCATATACTGGATCAACTAAAGACTCTGGGCTTCCATCAAGCCACTACTACATCGATTTCGTTAGGAATCGAGGATCTTTTAACAATACCCTCTAAGGGATGGTTAGTCCAAGACGCGGAACAACAGAGTTTTCTTTTGGAGAAACACTATTATTATGGGGCTGTACACGCGGTAGAAAAATTACGCCAATCTGTTGAGATATGGTATGCGACAAGTGAATATTTGAAACAAGAAATGAATTCAAATTTTCGGATAACGGATCCTTCTAATCCAGTCTATCTAATGTCTTTTTCAGGAGCCAGAGGAAATGCATCTCAAGTACACCAATTAGTAGGTATGAGAGGATTAATGTCGGACCCTCAAGGACAAATGATTGATTTACCTATTCAAAGCAATTTACGCGAGGGACTTTCTTTGACAGAATATATAATTTCCTGCTATGGAGCCCGCAAAGGGGTTGTAGATACTGCTGTGCGAACAGCAGATGCTGGATATCTTACACGTAGACTTGTTGAAGTAGTTCAACATATTATTGTGCGTAGAAGAGATTGTGGTACTATCCGAGGTATTTCTGTAAGTCCTCAAAATGGGATGACGGAAAAACTTTTTGTCCAAACACTAATTGGTCGTGTATTAGCAGACGATATATATATCGGTTCACGATGCATTGCCGCGCGAAATCAAGATATTGGAATTGGATTAGTCAATCGATTCATAACTGCCTTTCGAGCACAACCATTTCGAGCACAACCAATATATATTAGAACCCCCTTTACTTGCCGAAGCACTTCTTGGATCTGTCAATTATGCTATGGCCGGAGTCCTACTCATAGTGATCTGGTCGAATTGGGAGAAGCCGTAGGTATTATTGCAGGTCAATCAATTGGGGAGCCAGGGACTCAACTAACATTAAGAACTTTTCATACTGGCGGAGTATTCACAGGGGGTACTGCCGACCTTGTACGATCCCCTTCGAATGGAAAAATAAAATTCAATGAGAATTTGGTTCACCCCACACGTACCCGTCATGGGCAGCCTGCTTTTCTATGTTATATAGACTTGCATGTAACTATTCAGAGTCAAGATATTCTATATAGTGTGAATATTCCCTCAAAAAGCTTGATTCTAGTGCAAAATGATCAATATGTAAAATCCGAACAAGTAATTGCGGAGATTCGTGCCGGAACGTCCACTTTACATTTTAAAGAAAGGGTACAAAAGCATATTTATTCTGAATCAGACGGCGAAATGCACTGGAGTACTGATGTTTACCATGCGCCCGAATATCAATATGGTAATCTTCGCCGATTACCAAAAACAAGCCATTTATGGATATTGTCAGTAAGTATGTGCAGATCCAGTATAGCGTCTTTTTCACTCCACAAGGATCAAGATCAAATGAATACTTATGGTAAAAAAGATAGGGAAATTCTTGATTATTCAACGTCGGATCGAATCATGTCCAATGGCCATTGGAATTTTATCTATCCTTCTATTTTTCAAGATAATTCAGATTTGTTGGCGAAAAAGCGAAGAAATAGGTTCGTCATTCCATTACAATATCATCAAGAACAAGAGAAAGAACTAATATCCTGTTTTGGGATTTCGATTGAAATCCCCCTTATGGGTGTTTTACGTAGAAATACTATTTTTGCTTATTTTGACGATCCCCGATACAGAAAAGATAAAAAGGGTTCAGGAATTGTTAAATTTAGATATAGGACCCTAGAAGAAGAATATAGGACTCGAGCGGAAGACTCAGAAGAGGAATATGAGACCCTAGAAGACGAATACAGGACCCGAGAGGACGAATATGAATATGAAACCCTAGAAGAATCTAAATATGGAATCCTAGAAGACGAATACGAATATGAAACCCTAGAAGACGAATATGGGAGCCCAGAAAACGAATATGGGAACCCAGAGAACGAATATAGGACTTTAGAGAAAGACTCAGAAGAGGAATATGGGAGCCCAGAGAGCAAATATAGGACCCAAGAGGACGAATATGGAACT
The DNA here is from genome assembly GCF_056163025.1 of Triticum urartu. Lineage (NCBI taxonomy): Eukaryota > Viridiplantae > Streptophyta > Magnoliopsida > Poales > Poaceae > Triticum > Triticum urartu. Next base: position 4,513 of record NW_028259982.1, on the reverse strand, counting down.
CTAGAGGAAGACTCAGAAGACGAATATGGCAGCCCCGGGGAAAGCGCAGAGGAAAAATATGGTACTTTAGAGGAAGACTCAGAAGAAGATTCAGAGGACGAATACGAGAGCCCAGAGGAAGATTCCATCTTAAAAAAAGAGGGTTTGATTGAGCATCGAGGAACAAAAGAATTTAGTCTAAAATACCAAAAAGAAGTAGATCGGTTTTTTTTCATTCTTCAAGAACTTCATATCTTGCCGAGATCTTCATCCCTAAAGATACTTGACAATAGTATTATTGGAGTGAATACACAACTCACAAAAAATACAAGAAGTCGACTAGGCGGACTGGTCCGAGTGAAGAGAAAAAAAAGCCATACGGAACTCAAAATATTTTCCGGAGATATTCATTTTCCTGAAGAGGCGGATAAGATATTAGGTGGCTGTTTGATACCGCCAGAAAGACAAAAAAAAGATTCTAAGGAATCAAAAAAAAGGAAAAATTGGGTCTATGTTCAACGGAAAAAAATTCTCAAGAGCAAGGAAAAGTATTTTGTTTCCGTTCGCCCTACAGTGGCATATGAAATGGACGAAGGAAGAAATTTAGCAACACTTTTCCCGCAGGATCTCTTGCAAGAAGAAAATAATCTCCAAATTCGACTTGTCAATTTTATTTCTCATGAAAATAGCAAGTTAACTCAAAGAATTTATCACACAAATAGTCAATTTGTTAGAACTTGCTTAGTAGTGAATTGGGAACAAGAAGAAAAAGAAAAGGCTGGTGCTTCCCTTGTTGAGGTAAGAGCAAATGATCTTATTCGCGATTTCCTAAGAATTGAGTTAGTCAAGTCCACTATTTCGTATACACGAAAAAGGTATGGTAGGACAAGTGCAGGACCGATTCCCCATAATAGGTTAGATCGCGCCAATATCAATTCTTTTTATTCCAAGGCGAAGATTGAATCACTTAGCCAACATCCAGAAGCTATTGGCACTTTGTTGAATCGAAATAAAGAATACCACTCTTTGATGATTTTGTCGGCATCCAACTGTTCTCGAATTGGTTTATTCAAGAATTCAAAACATCCCAATGCGATAAAAGAATGGAATCCTAGAATTCCTATTCGAGAAATTTTTGGGCCCTTAGGCGCTATTGTAGCTAGTATATCGCATTTTTCTTCATCTTACTATTTACTAACGCATAATAAAATCCTGTTAAAAAAATATTTGTTCGTTGACAATTTAAAACAAACCTTCCAAGTACTTCAAGAACTTAAATACTCTTTAATAGATGAAAATAAAAGGATTTCTAATTTCGATAGTAACATAATGTTGGATCCATTCCTTTTGAATTGTCACTTTGTCCATCATGATTCTTGGGAAGAGACATTGGCAATAATTCACCTTGGACAATTTATTTGTGAAAATGTATGTCTATTTAAATCGCACATAAAAAATCCGGTCAAATTTTCATTGTAAATATGAATTCCTTTGTTATAAGAGCAGCTAAACCTTATTTGGCCACTACAGGAGCAACTGTTAATGGTCATTATGGAGAAATCCTTTACAAGGGAGATAGGTTAGTTACGTTTATATATGAAAAATCGAGATCTAGTGACATAACGCAAGGTCTTCCAAAAGTGGAACAAATCTTTGAAGCGCGTTCAATTGATTCATTATCCCCGAATCTCGAAAGGAGAATTGAGGATTGGAATGAGCGTATACCAAGAATTCTTGGGGTCCCTTGGGGATTCTTGATTGGAGCTGAGCTAACCATAGCCCAAAGTCGTATCTCTTTGGTTAATAAAATCCAAAAGGTTTATCGATCCCAAGGGGTACAGATCCATAATAGACATATAGAGATTATTATACGCCAAGTAACATCAAAAGTGCGGGTTTCCGAAGATGGAATGTCTAATGTTTTTTCGCCTGGGGAATTAATCGGACTATTGCGAGCGGAACGAGCAGGACGAGCTTTGGATGAATCGATCTATTATCGGGCAATCTTATTGGGAATAACAAGGGCTTCCCTGAATACCCAAAGTTTCATATCTGAAGCAAGTTTTCAAGAAACTGCTCGAGTTTTAGCAAAAGCTGCCCTACGAGGTCGCATTGATTGGTTGAAAGGCTTGAAAGAAAACGTAGTTCTGGGGGGGATTATACCTGTTGGTACCGGATTCCAAAAATTTGTGCATCGTTCCCCACAAGACAAGAACCTTTATTTCGAAATAAAAAAAAAAAATCTATTCGCGTCGGAAATGAGAGATTTTTTGTTTCTCCATACAGAATTAGTTTCTTCAGATTCTGACGTAACAAACAATTTTTATGAGACATAAGAACCCCCATAAAAATATTTTTTACTTTACTAGACTTTTGAACTTAGAACACTAACAGGTCAAATTTTAGATTTTTAAGATTTTTATTTTAATAAGTAAAACAAGTCAGTTAATTCATTAAGGTGGTTATGTTTATACCATGTATCAATGGCCAACTCTTATCTTAGTACAAGGTTCTCTCGGAACAATTATTATTTATTTCAAGCTATTTCGGATCTTTCTTAATCTTCAAAAAGAACTAAATTCCGTAATGGAATGGTAGGATTAAAAAAAAGGAAGTGTGGAAAAAATGACAAGAAGATATTGGAACATTAATTTGAAAGAGATGATAGAAGCAGGAGTTCATTTTGGTCATGGTATTAAGAAATGGAATCCTAAAATGGCCCCTTACATTTCGGCAAAGCGTAAAGGTACTCATATTATAAATCTCGCTAGAACGGCTCGTTTTTTATCAGAAGCTTGTGATTTAGTTTTTGATGCAGCAAGTCAGGGAAAAAGTTTCTTAATTGTTGGTACCAAAAAAAGAGCAACAGATTTAGTAGCATCAGCTGCAATAAGGGCTCGTTGTCATTATGTTAATAAAAAGTGGTTCAGTGGTATGTTAACGAATTGGTCGATTACGAAAACTAGACTTTCTCAATTTAGAGACTTAAGAGCAGAAGAAAAAATGGGAAAATTCCACCATCTCCCAAAAAGAGATGTGGCAATCTTGAAGAGAAAATTATCTACTTTGCAAAGGTATCTCGGCGGGATCAAATATATGACGAGATTGCCAGACATTGTGATCGTCCTTGATCAGCAAAAAGAGTATATAGCTCTTCGGGAATGTGCCATTTTGGGGGATTCCTACTATTTCTTTAGTCGATACAAATTGTGACCCGGATCTCGCGAATATATCGATTCCAGCCAACGATGACACTATGACTTCAATTCGATTGATTCTTAACAAATTAGTATTTTCAATTTGTGAGGGCCGTTCTCTCTATATAAGAAATCGTTGATTAAGAATATATAGTGAATTCTTGGGCAACTGCGTAAATTTATGGAATCACTTACTTTACTATATCTTTTTTTTTGCATAGAATTTTTTTTGCATAGAAAAAAGAAGGGGAATATTGATATATATTAGAGGGTATTGATATATATTATGATCTGATGTGCTTTCTTGGTATCCTAAATATAAGATTAATACTTCAAGTTGCTGAGTTGAGAAAGAGATGGTTGAATCAAAAGAATTCCTTTTTTGAAGTTCAATTTTTATCAGAGGACAATATGAATATTATACCTTGTTCCATTAAAACACTCAAGGGGTTATACGATATATCGGGTGTAGAAGTAGGCCAACACTTCTATTGGCAAATAGGAGGTTTCCAAATTCATGCCCAAGTACTCATCACTTCTTGGGTCGTAATTACTATCTTGCTAGGTTCAGTTGTCATAGCTGTTCGGAATCCACAAACCATCCCGACCGACGGTCAGAATTTTTTTGAATATGTCCTTGAGTTTATTCGAGACTTGAGCAAAACTCAGATTGGAGAAGAATATGGTCCCTGGGTTCCCTTTATTGGAACTATGTTCCTTTTTATTTTTGTTTCGAATTGGTCGGGTGCTCTTTTACCTTGGAAAATTATAGAGTTACCCCATGGGGAATTAGCAGCGCCCACGAATGATATAAATACTACTGTTGCTTTAGCTTTACTCACGTCAGCGGCATATTTTTATGCTGGTCTTAGCAAAAAAGGATTGAGCTATTTCGAGAAATATATTAAACCAACTCCAATCCTTTTACCAATTAACATCCTAGAAGATTTCACAAAACCATTATCGCTTAGCTTTCGACTTTTCGGGAATATATTGGCGGATGAATTAGTCGTTGTTGTTCTTGTTTCTTTAGTCCCCTTAGTAATCCCTATACCGGTCATGTTTCTTGGATTATTTACAAGCGGTATTCAAGCTCTTATTTTTGCAACATTAGCCGCAGCCTATATAGGTGAATCCATGGAGGGTCATCATTGAATTGACTCTTTTTGGAAATAGTATTTTTTTTTTTTGCAGCTTAGCTCAATTCATGCATGGTTCCAGATAATCTGCTTGGTTGCAAAAAAATAGTTAGAAATGCGTATGAATATATAGCCTAGAGTTGTAGGAGAGAGAATAGAATAGACTATATTATGGAATTTTCAAAGTATATATGCATT